>NC_071091.1:16038933-16156433 GCF_027358695.1 Spea bombifrons | reverse complement strand
AACAGCATTAGATCCAGCATTTGTAACACTGGCAAACAATTCCATAAAATAAGGGAAATTTGATCACTTAACGGCCATCCGACACAAAATCAGGCAATCAGGAAAAGGTTAAAATGACAGATCTGTTAAGGTTTATTTGCTTTACAAACTCAAGTGTAATAAATAAATAGGTTACACATACTGTTTGACGCTGGATGATGTTTTTGTTTAATTAATATATAGGGGACTTCTTGGGAAAAATTTGCCCAGAATAAGGTCTTTCCTCTACTTTGGCAAAATTCCTGAGCTAAAAAAAGTAGGAATTTTTTTAGAATGATTTGGTGGGTGAAGTAAAAGGTTAAAGTCCCAGTCCCACTGATTAATTTACACTGGGAACATTCCAGCGCCGGATTATAGTCTTTCCTCATTTTCAATGAATGGAATTATTACTAAAGAGCAAAGTCTGAGCACTGAGAGGTAACTGGCAGCTGTTAGATAGCCGTGTTTCAACATAAGGTGATATAAGTGTATATAATGTGCCATATAATGGTCTTGGATAACCATTTGTGATCCATCATGTATGAGAGTAAAGCGAACATAAATGAAATTAACGGCACAAAGAGGCTGTACTTTCACTAAACAAAAAACTACAAAAACAGTCACAAAGCAACGGACCCTGTCTCAGGGGGGCTCTCAAGATGTATGGAAAGGGACAGAGGACCAAGGTGAAGCCCTTTACACAGTATCCATTATATCCATAATTCTAGAAGGTCCCAATGTAATATGATGGGAGATGCCATTTTATGGCCGCTGATGACCGGGCAACTCTTTTGGCCCACCTGTCAAGTGGCCAAAGAAAGATACCTTTGTTTATAGGGTATGGCTAGAAGGCAAGGTTTTCCAAGACCTTATGTGACTGTGGCTTAGCGATAGTTTTTTCCTATAATTTTTAGGGCAGTAGAATGTTGGGATCTCCAACATCAAGCAAAGAGAGGGGCATCAGGGGTGGAAAGTGGACAAAGGGATTTAGGTTCTAAAGGGCGATACTTAGTAACTAAGCCTACTCTATTACAGAGAGTATGCTGTATCAAAATTTTTCTTCAAATTACTCAGTAATTCAATTATTTTGTTTGTGTCTATTGGCACCGTCACTACTTGCTATACACTGAAGTAAAATGCTTAACCCCGGGAGCGGCCTTCAGAATTTGGCTCAGGACTTTTCATAATGATGCTTTAAGTAATAATACAAGTATGCAGATGTCATAAAACGTGTAACATTTTGTGACATTGACAGCTGATCAGTCACATGACACAAACTAACGATCCATAGGGTGGTTATATTGCATTATTTTGCAACGTCGTGACCCTGCAAGTTGGTAATCTTCATTACTGCTACAGGAGCCACCAGTGGAGGATGTTCTGTCACGTGACAAAACAAAAAAGCATTCCTGGGGGTGTAAGAATACATAACTCAGGGTGCAGATTCATCTTTCTTCACCTTCATCGAGCACCCCCTACAAATCGTGATCTGTCCCCCCAGCTCCCAGTGCTTTTTCTCCCTTGTGACTGGGCTACCAACTGGTGGTGCACCCAGGAACTGACAGGTGTTACCGCTCCTCCGAGTATTTATTACACATCACATATTGCACCGCACAGGGCTAGCTAGAAGGATGCAATCTGCATAAATCGGCATGGTCGTTCCTTAGACGGTATAGTATGCCTATTTCATTTCACCACAACTTGTGTTTACCAAGTAAACCTCAACACGTCATACAGCATACAGAGTACAGCCCGTCAGAGCATACTGTTTGCACACCCTATATTCTTCCTCTTTTACAAGCCTTCTGTAACTCAGTGATATTCAAGCATACACACCAGAAGATGTCCTTATGAATCATTTAGTCCAATTCTACTCAAACAGTCAATAGGTAGTAAGGTTATACTTACAGAGTAGGGAGGTGTGGGCAGGGAGATTTTGGAGACTACTTTTAACAAGTGCCCATTCTTTCTGTGGTTGGTGTGTGCGATAAGAGTATTCACCACAATCGCATTTTTATCGTGTAAATTCCACGTGAAAGGATAAGGTTCCGGCAAAGGAATAAGTGATTCCACTTCGTAGAGGTCTTCATCATGACCGGTTGGCCACAGTCCACTAAGTATTTCTGATGCCCAAAATGTCTTGTGATTATCCATTCCAAGTGTGACTACTACAACAAACCCTTATTTTTATGGGGTGCAAAGACCCCGCTAATTCTGCTTCTCATGCAAAACCACGGGCGCTTCCTGACACTTAGGATCACACAGAACCATGGTCCAGATACCAAGTCTGAAACAGGAGCAAACTATTTAAAACCATACGCCGCAAGGATCCTTAGGTAAATATTAATCAGAAAGCTTGGGGGAAAAACAAATAATCCTGGCTGGCTTCTTTGGAAGCTTTTAGATTGTGGAAAAAAAAGATGGATTCCTCGAGGAGCAGAAAAGGCATCATGCAAAGTAGGTATGACCCAGTAGCAAATTACCGGGGACAGGTTCAGAGCAGACCAGCGATGGATCAGGAAGCGGAGGAGGTCAGGTGGAACCTTCTGTCAACAGGACGGCATCTCCATAGCAGCGAGTAGCAGAAGACCTCCGATGGTGAAGCATTAACTCCAAATACTAACACAAAGCAGGAACATTTCTAGTGCACTTTCCAAACGTATCGCTCAGAGTAACACTGCTACACTGCTGCTGCCTCCTTCCGTGAGAACAGGCACCGTCAGAAGGAGTGTCCTGATACCTCCAGGCAGGTAGACCTTAACTAGTTTAATGCTGGAGGGATTTTCACAAAACTGACAACAAAGCAACTTTGAGCCCTGAAGCACACAATGTGTTAATACAACACACCCACGATTACCGCAATTTGGCATACCCTGCGATCCACGTCACACGGTGCAGAGAAAAAAGAATTCTTTCACAGATTTGATCCGCTGTCGTTTATTCCGCTTATTCTTTATTTCAGTAAAATGAAAAACGCAGAACAAGACAGACAGGTTGTCACCAATCCTTAACTCACAGCTCTGGGTGCGCATGTACTCAGCTATACGGAGTCTACTTATTAATAACAATGATAATGTTAACCATCATTAAACTATTAAATCAATATAAACGTGTATTTAGGAAAACCATTATCATGCTTGCTGCATTTTTAAAATGGACGGTTTGCAGAAAACTCCTATTAGGCAAACATGCTGCAGGTCTTAAAGTATTTAAAAACATCAAGAAGTGTCAAAGTTACTAGTTTATGTTTTTAGAATTTTAATAAAATGGCAAATGTGGGTGTCTTGCGGTTATTGGAAATAATTTCCCATCACTCTCAGCCAGCCTACTGGTATTAGTAGGATAATATTATCTGCCCTGCTGTAGGTGTAGAGTAACAGGAACTCCTTTGAACTGGACTGCTAGGGTTCACTGACCTGTTTTCCAACATTATATTAACAACTGCTGAGCCAGCCGTGACCGCAGAGCACTGTTTGGTTGGTAAAGTCCACACTAATGGTGTATGAATTCATCTCACATGCATACAAACCCTGCGAACACAACCCGACCATCAAAACACCAGAAAGCTCCAGCGCTTTTTGTAACAAAAAAACAACAACATTGTCCTCTTCATTCTAGAGGACCTTTTAGTTATACCTCATTATCGCGATTATCTCCTACTCCTTGATGAAGGAGCAGGAGAAGTCTGGAGGCGTTCTTTGTGCGGTCTTAAGACCCTCAGCCTCTCCCTCCTCCCGTGGGTCTCTAGTGGTTCAGACTGGAGAAGAGGGAGCGGGAGGGTCCGCTGACTGCGTGGAGAATAACCATGCAGACTTTCGGTGGACTCTTCTGCTTCCCTGAACATCTGATGGCCACGCTGAAGCCCTAAGCCCTCATTATGGGCGCCACCTATGCACCGTGGAAAATAAACCCACACGCTATTATCAGGATAACCCAGTATCATCACAAAGGGGACATCCAGACAGATTCTAAATAATCCATCCTGCTGTTGAACTTCAAGGAAGAGGTTGAGGCCATCATGCCGGCTAATGCCACCTGTTTGATGACCCCTAGGAGCTATTTTAACAAACGCTGCTGTAGCCCCAGGTATGTTTCATTAAATAAAACAAAAACACCACGTCGAGAATGTTTGTGGACGAGACACTGCAGCGACAGAGCACCCTGTGTGTTCACAAACATCACGTCTTATTTTACAAGGTTCTTACATGGATGCCTGAAGTCTTTTAATCCCTCAGGAATTACTGTAAAAACTTTTAATGTACACAGTAAAGTAACCTCTAAGAGTTGCCTAAAAGCAAACAAATTATGGCTTCAGCAATGCCATGGTGTGTTAACTAATTTTACTTAAACCCGTCTTTCTGGTAACAGAATTGTAGAGATGTTACCGTGTCAATAGTGATGGACAATCCAGGTCAACGTCCTAATACAGCCTAAATATATATATATATATATATATATATATATATATATATATATATATATATATATATATATATATATATATATATATGTACACATATATATGCCACCCCAGACCTACCAACTGGGCTTAATTCTTCTGTATTTTTTTTAATGATATTTTTAATGAAAACAATCAAAAAAGAGCAGAGAAAGGAAATCAGGTGTATATATATACACATAGGTGGTGCCGTCAGCCTTCCTTATAAACATCATTCCGGTTTCAGCGAGGATCACAGCACGAGGCAGGCAGTAAACACCGACCACCATGCAGACAAGGACCAGAAGGTCGCACCAAGCCACACCCCTTTCCAGTTTGGCATTCCAGTGTATTCTGGGTCAGCCCTTAGGCATGAAAGCCTTTCAGATGGAAAGTCAAATCTACGTCCACACTGTGCTAAAACCCTCCGCTCTTCTTAAAAACGCAGCTCCGTCTAATCTGCCCAATGTAAAACCTTTAGCTGCAGCGGAGAATTCCTTCCCCCTTACATAAGAAACTACATCTTTTCTCAGGAAGACAACTTGGACATGACACAAAATAGGCAGTCACCACAGAAAATCAACATATATTCACTTTATGCCTTTTTCAGCTACAAGGGAGATAGTAGACCATTACTATATAGTTTGATAAAAATAAGTAAAAAATTATAGTGTGTGTGTGTGTGTGTGTGTGTGTGTGTGTGTGTGTGTGTGTGTGTGTGTGTGTGTGTGTGTAATAAAGTGATATCACCAACATCCATAACATATATCCCCAAAGGGATGTCTATCCATATCACTCTGACCAGAATCATAAGGACAACAGAACAGTCCAGATTAGCATACGATTTTTTTTTTTTTTTTTTAAAATAAATACCACTACAAGTACAAAAAACCCCTTCGCTATCACTACGAACTAAAATGGTAATATGTTCGGGTTAAATGTAGCTCTCTAGAATATAAAAAATACATATGTGGGGTATGACCAAACAAAAAAAAAAATATTACCATGAATAATTATTATGTTTTATGTGGTGGTGTGATTTTAAAAATCCCCTATATGTCCCAAAAAAAAACAATGTGTGTGGGTACATGAATTACGCACAGCTGTAAACATTGTATATCCAAAAGTGTAATATAAGAGTTAGACTTTATCATTTATTAAACAGGCATACATATAGTAATAGTGAAGGGTAGTAAGTGTTAATTATGATTTAAATCTCCTCGTCACTTTACAATTTCCTTGCATTCACAGCGTGGGAAATTACATCATATCAGATGCAAAGGTTACCTACATAACACATTAACCTGAAATACTCCACGTTATTAACGAACGCGTTTCAGGTGTAGGTGAGGTTGATCATTTATTTCTTCTTTCTTTAAGCTAAATACTAATCTTTGGAGCTTTGGCCTTTGTTTTGTATTTGATGCATCTTAAGTTACGTGTAGATTTACCAAATAAAGGACATTTGCAATTGTAATCACTCTTCTTAAAAGACTTCTCTTAAGCCTCTACCCTTCAACCCTTATAATTGAGGTTGTTAATGTTATCAAAACAGTTACAGGTTCATCAGGCAGAGATCAACAAGCAATTCCTGCTCACCGCAGACACCACAAGGTCTCACATTTAGCATGAAAGCCTCTCTGACATGCTCTCTAATGAAGAATGTATATTAACACACCCTGTGAACACTTTAAAATGCAATCGTCCAATATGGGTAAAAAAAAAAAACAAAAAAAAACCTCCCACTTACTTGACCTGGAAGCGGCAACCTTGCTGCTGCAGCAGCTTCCCTCCTCCTCCATGGTCCGATGTTTGTTTACACTGACTTGGTTTAAAACTCTGAACATTTAGTATTTTATTTTCTTATTTATTGCTTGGTTTAGGGTTCTACCCTTTGTACAGACTGACATTTTATAAACATGACTTCCTTTTCTTCATTAATTGCTACTTTTTTTATATCGTAATGTCAATGACGTTGTTGATGAATGCAATTTTCCTTTAATTCTTGATTTTTTGGGGGGTAGAGGGCAGGGGCGGGTTAATCAAAAGGTATATCCAGAAGCAAAAAGTATATAGTTACATTTTTTTTTTAAAAAAAAGTTTTTTTTTCTTCTCAACCAAAAAGCAACCTCTTGGTAAACAGATTGCAGAGTAATATTAAGACAAAGGCGGATTGAAGAAAGGATGTAGGGCGTGGGAGTGTAATAATCTTCTATTAATAAAGCCTTATTGTTATGATAAATATGCTTGAACACTTTTGTGGTAAACCAAAGTCTTTGATGATTTTCGGCATATGTAGCAGCAGCGGCCTGGGTAAAGAGACTCATCGGTATAATTACCACCTTGAGGAATGGGCAGGGAAAATATTATCTCAAGATGACGACAACAAAAGAACCAAAAGCAACCCAAACACATTGGGAAAGGCTATAAAAATGGCCAGATGTTTATAGAATGTCGGAGGAAATATATCTTGGTGTAAAAAAACTCAAGCCAAAATTTCACCCAACATCCTACACAGGAGGGAGATAACCCATAGGTTTTTATTTCATAGATGATCTAATCTCATTCTCACCTAATCGGATAATCCGCAGTACCTCTAGGACAAAGGCCATTAGTGAATCAAAACACACGGAATCAGATGATATGGATTTTTAGCACCCGAACACGGCAATAAACCGCATGTAAACACATTATGTATACCTGATTGGTTGTTTCGTTGATGGCTTCCAGAAGTTTCTCCACTGCTGTCTGGAGACGGGAGCCAATAGTAAGAACATTGGCCTCGTCCTCAGGATTTATGTCTATCCCCGCGAATTCCGTGAGGGGCTGCGGTAGGCTCAGTTCGTCTTCTCCCGACCAGATACGGGCATCGTCGCCCGCAGCACCAGATCCTGCTGGGGAGGAAACCTTAGGGTCAGGTGTTTGACACAAGGAGGACAAATAATGGGATGCGAGGAATATTTAAGGCACATTAATATATTTTGCATACCCTCATATATTGTGTTATATGTTAGGTCAACTTACATTTCTTCCATTTTCTCTTTATGGTTACCATAGTGTGTGCAAAAACCCCAAGGTTTATATGTCACAATTATTCTAATAGTGTCCACATATATACCCAGCATTACAAAAGTGGGTAACCCTGTATTACATGGGGACAAAATGTTTTTAGACCAGAAATGAATACACGACACAGGTGGCTGGACGTCATCACGCCATAATGAGATGACTCTTTGATGATGACATTGCGAGTGAAGTCTGTTCCTCTATAGATTTGAAATAGTCAGAGAGTCCAGCTGGGTGATTAACATTCAGCCATTCTATTATTTACAACAGGCAAAGGAGTCCGAGTATTTGCTGGTAGTTTGAGCTAAGATAACAGAGCTAGTTAGTAATTCGGGAGAAATACAAAGCCCTACCTGCTACATGGGGGTTATGAACAGGGTCTCTGCTGAGCAGTTCTTGTACCTTGGTACAAGGGGAGACCAAGCCCTCTTGGTAATATTGGATGACAAGTGGCAGCTGCCAGGCAGGTTGATAAACACTGGTCATATTGCACAAAAGAAGTAAAAAACATTGATATAAGCGATTGTTTTCAAATCTAGGGCTCTGCTAATTCTAAATATGTTCCCTGAGTCGGGGGGGTTGGTGGTCAGGCCTGTGTTTGTCCTCCACCATGGCCTTTCCAACCACAGAGGATGTTAACTCGGCAATAATAAATTATAATGTTAATCGGGCAATAATAAACTTTATTATTTTAAATATTTTATCTACGGCAGTATGGGGAGATTCCACCCAAGGCTACAAGTTACTGTAACATAGTAGCGTGTAAAGGACACCCCCTACAGTCCAACACACGATGTACCCCCAAACAGGGTGTCTAAGAACCTGTTGGTGGCCAGTGAGGGCCCAAATGCAGCTGCCATTACCCTTTACTCTTCAGATCAATCCGTGAATCCATGGGACCCTTGCCTAGTTTGCCGTCCTCTAAACTCTCATAAAAAATACACTACAGAGAAAACATGCTGCGCTCACAGATGTTGTTTTAAGCTGATAATAATTAAGAAGAAATGTTCCGTTTTACTCCATGAAACAAGAATTTAATTAAATCCAGTAATGATCAGTTGCTATAAGTAATTACAAAACCATTATAATCTGCTGATTAAACTCAAGTGCAGCTTAATATTTAATATCATGCAAGTTGTTACTTGCTGAAAGAGAACGTGTCCATGCTTGTAACAAGATTACCGTATTTGCTCGATTATAAGACGACCCCGATTATAAGACGACCCCCCAAAATCAAAATATTAATTAAGGAAAAAAACAAAAAGCCTGAATATAAGACTACCCTATAGGGAAAAAGTTTTACCAGTAAATATTAATTAATGTAAATTATTTTCATGTTTAATAAAAGCTATGATTGAGAAAAATATATTTTTTAAATTTCCTTTTATTTGCCAACCTGCCCCCCCCAGTTATGCCACTCTGCCCCCAGAAATGCTTTATACCCCCCTATTTGCCACTCTGCCCCATGATATGCCTTATACCCCTGTATGCCACTCTGGCATATAGGGGGTTAAAAGGCATATCATGGGGCTGAGTGGCATATAGGGGGGTATAAAGCATTTCTGGAGGTATATAGGCATATAGGGGGTTAAAATGCATTTCTGGAGGTCCAGAAATGCATTTTAACCCCCTATATGCCACTCAGCCCCATGATATGCCTTTTAACCCAGCATGTACTGGCTGCCTTGGCTTGATAGGAGTGTGATTGCTGTTAGCAGTTTGATATATATATATATATATATCAAACTGCTAACAGCAATCACACTCCTATCAAGCCAAGGCAGCCAGTACATGCTGGAACCTGGGGATGATAGCAGTGGGATTACAGCCTCCATATGCCATGCTACAACCGCCACCCCCCTTACACATCCATGCTATCACACACACACTCACACTCATTCACAAACATTTAAATACTCATTCATTCCCTTAATCACACACACTTCACACATACTCAAAAACCCTCCCCCACCCCCTCACCTGAACTGCAGATCTCCCACTCGCAGACTTCTGCAGGGGACCGGCTGTAGCAACTTCTCTGGCCCCGCCCTCAGAGGAGGGAGGGGGGAGATAGAGTTCTGTGAGGACGCTGCAAGCTTCCTGCCCTGCTTCTAACATAAGAGACGCTGCTCGCGACCGGTAAGCAGCATGGCGCCAGCATTTTTTTGGGGTCTGATTAGAAGACGACCCCGATTATAAGACGAGGGGTATTTTTTCAGAGCATTTGCTCTGGAAAAAACCTCGTCTTATAATCGAGCAAATACGGTACATTCCAAACGTTACAATCTGCACCGATCTTCTTAAAAGACCCCAGCAGAGCAGCTACACATGTTAGCACTCTCCATTAAAAGGGACATTCCAGCCATTATCTGCACTTTCATGCATATGACAGCGGTGTATCCCCCGCAAATGGAGACTTAGCATAATCCTCCCTATCCATTTACTTCCATTCTACCCCCAATGCCAACCCCCACATCCTTGGATTGCATGAGATGTGATCGGTTGAATACGTGTCGTGCTTGCACTCACAAATCACCCGGGCTCTTGCATCGGCTCATGTGAGAGACCCAGGTGGTCTAATGAGATCTTGCACAGAAAGCGATCCCATTAGTATCAATGGAAGCGCTTTCTTACCAGTGACTTCTTCAAGAAGCTAAGACAGGCGTGAAACGTGAGACTCTCATGGGAGGGGTGGTGTGCTGCAGTAGTTTTTCCCCCTCTACAGGTTTAATGGAGTATTTTAATATTCACCATTCATCGGTGGGGTTGTAGGTTGTCCACCGTATACATAGGACATCCTGGAGGCCTATATTTGAATTGATGTACTATTTCTACTGTGGTTGTAGTTATAAAAAAAAAAAACAAAAACAAAAAAAACATGGATATTCCTAACGTACTGCTGACCCCCTCTTAAGATTTCTGTCTTTTTTTATAATCCAATTTTTAGTAAGGTTACATTTTTAAAGTGATGATTTCTTCTTATTGCATCCGTAGCAGAAAACATAGCCAATATTTATTGACTTTTGGTTTTCAAGAACAAAAGGCTTGGCTTGATGCTACACTAAAAAGACCCCTTTTTCCAATGATAATCTTTTTTAATACATAGCCTCCTTCGTAGCGAGGGTCACAAGTGCTTGGTTATGCACTGAACCGCTTACTGAAGTTAGTTGGGACATGCTGGAAAATGCCACATTTTTGGTAAGTAGCTAGAAATATAAAATGGATATGAGTGCCTAGCAATGAAATGTTTCTTATTTCTTTAATTGTAATTCACAGAATGCAAATCTATGAAATGTCCTATATTGAGAAACTGTTCATATACAATATTGTTTAAATGGCCAATGAGTTTACAAAAGCTTTATCAGCTAAACACTGAAATAAGAGGAACCAAGACCAAGGCTGCTAGAGATTATAGCCTAAAGGAAGACTGTTACGAAAATGAACTTTTTCAGATTCTCTTAACATTTATTTGGTTTGTAGCAAACACTGTGCTAAGAGGTCGCTTTGGTTCTGGGAGTTGGCAGGTGCTGCTGTCAGTCACACGGTGGTCTCTGAGCACTGGTCTCCCTGTCAAATGAGTGGCCTCAGGTTCTGGCAGTGGATGGATGATTATGCTTCCACGGTAAGGGAATGCTAAACCAGCGGCTTCCGTGATTAAGAGAGTTGGTGGATACTGATGCTTCTGTTCCATCATAGAATAAGAACAAAAAGGTTCAATAATTGGTCTAAAAAAAGTTCTAACTTATTTACTGTAACATTAATATTTCTTACAGTATGCTAATCTGTACGTTATAAAAACCTCTCTGTGCCGGACAATGACAGTACATTCAGCAGGATGAAGGGAACTTCAGGAAAACGGCACTTTGGTGGGAGCCCTTAGGACTGTGTGAAGAGCTGAACTCTGTTGCTGCCATCAGGCTATGTGAAAGCCCATCTTACACAACAGTGAAGGATATACATAGAAATAGTCTGTCTAATGCCAACCTTGTGGTCACGCTACATTGAGGCATCCCTTATATACATTTTTAAAGACCTTATCTGTCCAGGCATGGTCAAAAACAGCGACCGAGATCCCTTAATAAAATAACTATTCAAAATAATTGTAAAGAGGACGTCCTCAAAGCCTTTGCTTTTAACCAAAATATCCTAGTTTGGGCACATCTCTGATTTTCAAAACACAGTGTGAGATGCCAATCAGGCAGAGCATGACCCATGCCGACGAACAGCATGTACTAGGCTGAATGTGGGAATGTGTCTATAATACACACACACATATATATTATATATATATATTATATATATATATATAAATATATAAATATATATATATATATATATGACAGACACAATTACCTAATTTTTAGGATTCTGATACCCAATCTAGTCACCCACATTAAAACTTGAAATATCTTAACTTGTTCTCTGCGTGGTTTGTTGGTATTCTAGCAGTGACTAAGAGCACAATAGTTGTTTTCACTCCTTTACATATGGATACAAAACACCACCAATAAGTCATAGACAAAAGCTTCATATTACTCAAGGTTCCATAAAGGTTCCTTGACTAATTAACATGTATTTCATAAGATCATTGTGTCTACTGAGACTCAGATAATCCAGGAGAAAGGGGCATGTGAATAACTGTTGAGATACTTTCAAAGAGTGCCCCATTCTGTCTGATGGGAAATTGGAGGAATGTTCTACATTAGCATCTCATTCAAACACCACACAGGAATCAGATAAAATTAAATTGGAGTAAATCTTCTCAGTTTGTTACTAAAACCAGGATTGTATATTCTCGTGATGTAGGCAATAGTCTAGATCAGGGGCGTCCAACCTGCGGCCCTCCAGCTGCTGCAGGACTACATCTCTCATTCTCCTCAGCCAGCCCCTTAGCTGAAAGAGCATTATGGGAGATGTAGTCCTGCAGCAGCCGGAGGGCCACAGGTTGGACGCCCCTGGTCTAGATGCAAAGGCATGAACAAGCACAGTACCTGCGACAGGGTCATCCGTGCCGTATTCACGGCGGTCTTCTGATTCCGAACTCCACACAAGAACCTTGGGAGTACCCAGAGCTCTGCCAGACTTATCCAGAAGCCCAACAACGTGGCGCCCTATGGTTTCCTCTACTGCGGAGGTTGTTTTTTCAATCTCAGAAAGAAGATTCAGCAGCCGGTTATTCGTTCTTTTCAAAGTGTTCCTGAACATAAAACAAAACAAAGAACCCCAAAAACAAAACAGGTCTTTACAATGTATTCACAGTTAACATGGGATTACACACAACACTTAAAATTGTGTAATCGCAGTAATTTGTAACAAATAAATAAATATAAAACTAAGAAAGTGAAAGATCACCAATTCTGTTCATTTGTTTCCTTTCAGCCAAAAAAATAAAATAAAACAATAAACTAAAAATATGTAGATAGAGATATATCAAATACATTAAAATGCAATCTGGTTCTGGCAGGGTTTATATCTTTGTTGGCAAAACACTCAAGGTTCAATGACAGAGTGGCGGTTTGTAAGAGAAGCGGTACAGCGTTTATGGTAAAAATCCTCAACTACAGGAATGTTTTAAGGCATACAAACTAGAAAATTATAGTTTGGACTAAAAAAAAAATATTAGCCCAAAAAGAAAATCCTCCCGTCTTAAAGGTGATACAGAAGATTTATGTGAAAAGTGTAAACTGGGTGCCGTGCAAAGGGTTCTCAGCCACGTGTACAGAAAACAAAAGTCCGGTGCTGACGGATGTAACGTTTACTTTACAAAACCTCCCATCACATGCTGGAAGTTTTAGATATATTCAAACTCTGGGTGAACGCGATTCATTGCCATTATTACATTATGAAAATGCCGTTCTCTTGATTCTACACATAAATGTGCATTAAAGGTAGTCGTTACTCCCTATAGTACAATCCTACTTTCTGGGATTATATATCACGCTCTGCATTAAAACTTTATGCCGCCTATTCTTATGACCTACTGCTAGGGTTAAATAAATCTGAATTGCTTTCTTGATGACTTTGGAGCTGGTTCATAGGCTGCTTGATGTGAAAGCTCTCAAAATGTTTTAATAAATTTGCAAAGATATGATATTCATGGAAAAAATCCTGAAGGAGCTCCTGAAACCCGAGAATCTTTCATCTCGTGAAGACACCTCTGCTTTCCTTGGATGCCTCGTTATAAGATTAAAAAGGTGGCTCAAGATAATCTGGTAGATTTTATTGGACAGAAAACTACCCTGGCTTTCCCTCCCTTCTCGGCTAACCACTTTCCCGTCTCATTTTCTGAAGCTCCTCTTCTTGCCATTTGTTATGTTACAAATATGCACAGAATATTAATGGAAAACATTGTCTTCTGTCATCTTCCTTCATCTGCTTCTCCTCGTTATCTGCTCCGTTAACCGGCTCTTCACATCACATACCTTTTCTCCCAACTAGAGGAATGGGGGAGAGGTTGTCCCCCAGACTGATTTGCGGAGAGATGCAGAAACGCTTCTCTTTCTCCATGGACCTGTCTGCATTATTCTGGCCTCTAGGAAGTACTTCCGCAAAAGGGGAGAACCTTCGCGCGCACCATGGGGACAGCCTCTACCCCGTTCCTCCAAACGGGGGAGAGGGTTTATGCGGCGCGTCTGCCACGTTGCTGGATAACACAACAAATAGCAGAGAGAAGCAGATCAAGAAAGAAGAAATAAAGAACAAGAAGAGGATGGACCCTGAGAAGTCTAGAAGTTAAAACCACATATAATAAACATTCCACCAGCACCAAAAGGGTTACGGCCAAATTACATTGATGAACAAAGCCAATATGTTAAAGGCTCTATATTGCATGTAATAACTCTGCTGATATAGTAATATCATACTCCTATAAATATCAACACAAAAAATATTTACAAATAGTGTAAAAATATTACCCAGTATTACTTTTTACAGAAGTCTGTACAAATCCCCCCCAAAAACTGGCTTTATAAAGCTATTTGGTGCCCTGCAGAGCATTGCATGTCTTATCTAACGCGAGATTACACTGCTTTCTAATGTTTCTTAACGACATGCTGTAAGAAGGGCAGATATGCCGCATACCTTTCAGAGGTGGGGTCACCCGACGGGGCGTCCTTGCCCTCCTCGCGGTCTTCCTGATTTCCGTGACCACCCTCCCACGTATCCTCTGGGCCGTCTGTCCTTTTGACGTGTTCATCCTGCGAAAGTTTTTGCAGAGGTAAATAAGAAAACAGGGACAGGAATCCTGTCATACCTGAGGCGACGTGTCCTTATCTTCCTGGGGATTAGCCAGCTCCTGTTACATATTACCGACGGCACCGACTAATAGAGACTTCCTCTCCCTGCGGAGTCCAGTTAAAAATAAAGAGTCTGAAATATGTAGGAGCTACGCAGGCAATGTGCGATTAGCATGGCCAGAGCTTCCTCGTAGCACCGACAACTCCTGGCAATGCTATGGTAACCGGGGACTCGGTCTGAGTGACAATAAACAGTGAACTCCCGCCTACAGGGAAAGGAATTAAATGCCCCGGCATAACCCGACACCATTACACCGACCAGGTAGGCACAATGACGGCAGCTGGAAGCCGCGGACCCGGCCTCACCTCAGTCTGGGAGCCGTTTTCCTGCACAGCGAACTCTCGCTTCTCGCTGACATTCAGGCACGTCTGCTTCAACGCTTCCAGCTCCTCCAACAGCAGTTTCTCTCGCTCCGTGGCCTGGTTTTCACCGGCCAGGGACACATTCTAGAAGAAGAGCAAAGCAATGCAGCCATCCATTCATAAATTATAAATCATTTATCGGCGTTATGTTGCTACATTACGAACACCAACTGAGAACGCGGAATATTTAGTGCTGAAGGCTATTTGAAGGTTCAGGCAATTAAAAAAAACAATATAAAAAAATTACTAAAACACAGTATATGAAATACTCCACCAAATCTGGAACCATTTAAAGTTTGTTTTGCGAGAAATAGTATGATTTTATTTTACCTGAATTTGTCACCTTATTAAAATCTTTCAAACAACAATTTCTGTTCAGAACACAGCATTAAAGGTTTGGGCACCGGTAATCTGTATATATCATAAATGTATATATTTTAATAATAAAAAAAATAAAAAAAATTCTATTTTATAATAAACATATTTCTTCCAAAGCTTATTCTCTAGTCCAACCTTCCTGTGATGCCAACAACTTCTTCTATTAGCTTCATTAGAAACTTAGCTCCACCAGGGGAAGCATTTTGCGTTGCGCTGGCTACAGACACTGGTGGATTTGGACAGAAGGGTGGACTTAGGGTTGCTTTTATAATTTAGGTGGTCTTAGCCATGAACACCCCTGCATTAACTTTCACTAGAAACTACCTCGATTGTTCATATGTTGTTTCAAACACGTGTACTCTGTGTCATCAACCATTCTGGACAACAGGCTGCCTGAAGGAAGCAGCTTAATCTGCGATAACAATCACACAGTTCACGCGCCGCTGAAAAATAACAAGGTGTCACTTTGTAGGGAGTAGCTTTTCACGAATACGAGTTAATCCGGTAGCTAACGTACAAGTAAAAGTTATTTGAAACACTGCCGTCAGGTAATACAAACATGGCTGCTAGGTGAGCAGAATGCGGTGAGCGTGATAGTGTGTGCATGCGGGAGCTGTGCAGCCATATTGGACAGGACACAAAACGTTGGCAGAGATCAGGGATATATTATATATTGTATATATATATATATATATATATATATTATATATATATATATACACACACACACATACACTTTGTGCTAGCGAAATCTCTACAATGTACATACAATGATGACAGGATCACTTTGAGATGGTGGCAAAGTGGGTTTCTAACATTGTAAATGTAAGGGTTTTTACCTCGGCAAGCTGTGCTCTGAGCGCGTGGACTTCTCCGAGGAGCTGCTCCTGGTCATACACCTGCCTCTCCAGCTGTGCCATGTGCCCAAGCCTCAGGGCCTCCATTGCCTGCTGGTGTTCCTGTTCCTGCTTCACCAATTCTTGTCTCATGTCTTCAACACGCTCCTCATACAGAAGCCTTAGCTTAGCGCTTTCTGCACCCATTGCGACCATCTGGTTATAGTCCTGTGATAAATACAATGTGTCAGAATGTATCCAAAATAGTTTTTTGTGGTTAAAAAGGTACAGCACTGTAACATTAGTGGATGTAGATAGGACCCTCATAGAAGAGAGAACCCACTTTACTACACCTAGTTCTTCAACAGCCCGTTTTCACCAGGACCTAAAGGGTAGTGGACGCATGGAATAGCCTTCCAGCAGAGGTGGTAGATGTTGGTACAGTGAAGGCATTTAAGCAAGCATGGGATAGGCATAAGGCCAAGCTAGATATAGAATAAGGACAGGTACTAAAGGAAAGTACTAAGAGGTTGGGCAGACTGGATGGGCCTACTGGTTCTTATCTGCCGTCACTTTCTATATTTGTATGACCTGAGCATTTGGGCACTTTGTGGATGCTGGGACATGAACGCTAAAGTTGAAAACAGAGAAACAAGCCAGTTGGCAACCATGTAATATGCATATTCAATAGAGAATGATCAGGTCAACACTTCTGAACCTGACCAGTGGGATATAACCTCATCTTATAATAGAGGTCATCTTTTGTTCAGACCTCAGATCTCTCAGTTGACGAAGCCTAGGTGCTTGTCACTCCCATGCTCTCTTATCATGCTCTGCTTCTTCTCTTGCCTCTTCTTGTTCTTCTGTCTTCATTCGCTTCTTCTTGGTATCAGCTCCATTGTCCAGGTACTTGACTGATCGGTACTGAAGGAAGAGCGGCGGAGGTGCCATGCTCATAGTGCGCCCGTGGCTCCGCCCCTTTGCGGACGTACTCCAAGATGCCAGAATATTGCAGAAGAATTCACGGAGAATGAAAGACATAGAAATGCTTTTCTTTCTCTGTGAATCTGTCTGCAATATTCGGGCTTCTAGTAGAACTCCTGAAAAGGGCGGAGCCACAGGGCGCACCACAAGGACAGTCTCTTCTCTCTCCTCCAATAGGGGTGAAGGTGTGCGTGGAGGCCCCGGGCTTTTGCAGAAGCACCTGGACAATGGAGCCGATATGAGGGGAAGCGGATGAAGAAAGAAGGAGTGTACGAAGAAGAGACAAGAGAGCTGATAAAAAGAAGACAGGGACATGGAAGCAGTTGGCGGAGAAGGTAAGGAGACATTGAGAGCTTTTGAGATGTTTGTCCAGGGTCCATATAAGCATTTCATACTTCCTATGACAAGTATTTTGGCCAAGCTATGGACGGCAATTATCTATGTAGAAGATATATAACGGCAGAGTTTGTTTCTTCCATGCAAGTATCAGAGTATACATTCTGCCACTGGCTGTGGGCAATTGGGTCGCCAACTACTTACAAGTTTATTATAAAACAATATACAGATATACAGATATTTAAACACTCAGTACATCGGAAACCGGATCGATCACACAGTGCGTGTTATCTTTACGCAATCTCCAATCCATCAAATACCAAGTCAAAAAGAGTCTGAACCCACAAACCAGAACACCGCAGACATAATTCATTACGTAGTTATTATTATAGGCTGTTTTAGATCTTAAAAATACCATACCAATCACATTTATATGGGATAAGGAAAAAATTCTCAGGGTAACATAGAATGGTAATTTCTTAATAATATGCCCTAAACCTTCCAAATTAATACATTTTCCGTTAAATACTGTGCTCTGCATATGAAGTGATTTGATTGTTTTCAAACTAATTGCAATGTCTTAAGTTAAATGCATGTCGTTCATGCGGCTTATCCCACGGCATATAAAAGCTGCTACATTTCTCTTGTATCCTGATATACTTTATTATTATGTTTGGAGACAATATATAATACACACTACTGTTCAAATGTTTGGGGCCACTTTAAAGTGTCCTTGTTTTTGAAAGAAAAGCACATTTTGCCTATTAAAAAAACATGAAATGGATGGAAAATCCAGCGGTAACGGAGTTAATGTTATAAATGACTATTGTAGCTTTAAACGGCTGATTTTTTTATGGAAAAATTAAAGAATACATTCTCTTATTAAAAATATTAGAAATGAATTATGAATTCAAACAATAGAGTCTAATAAATAATCAATATTGAACTATACAATTTAAGGATATGATAAGATAAAAAGAACAAGTAAAATATATGAAATTAAGTGTTTTTACGCTCGTACCCATCTACATGGAACATGGGTAACAATTATATCCAGCCCAAGCCAAGTACATTTCTAGGACTTCAACAACATCCATTGCAGGCTACAAATTCAAGGATGTCCACCTCTAACCAACATTAAAAGCCAAACTATTAAAAGTCCACAAAACAGAACGCTTTCTAATCTAGGGCTATTCATAAAGCATCAGCCAGGCTTCATACTCACAGGGACACCGCGGAGCTTGCTGCCTTCTCCAGCGATTCTATGTTTTCTGCCGGGAACATATCCTTTTTGACTAACCCCTCACCAGAGCAAATATTTGACTTTCTTCTGAAAACAATATCTGAACACATTTTTACAGTTTTCAGCCCATAATCTGTTGGTTGAGTGTACACTACTATCCTATAATGCCAAGCTCCTTCCTGGATATTATTAGACCTTTATAAATCGGGGAGCGCTCTCTTATGCCAGTATCTCAAGCGCCCGTAAAAACCAATTAATTGCTGACCACCTAAATAATAACGGCAGGAAAGTCAAAAGCTTCACACTTACTTGTTCTTTAAGAACAACAGTCTTTTCTGTGGAAAGGGGTTCCGCCACGTCTTGGTGTTCTGGGCTTGAAGAACCGTCGGGTCCTGCGCTTAAACACTGATCTGACGGCAACAGCACATCCGACTTCATTCCACCAACGGCAGAAACATTCTCAATTGCCATTATTTGCATTTCTTCTGCATCTTTTACTTCTAATGATTGCAAATAGTGTTTCTCCTCAACGCAAACGCCATCGCTCTGCGTAACGTCTTCACTCTCCGTTTGAGACGGGCACTCACGTGAGATCGCCTTCTCGCTACTCAACGCTGCTAGTCTTGCAAGTTCCGTTTGCTTAGCAAATCCGATGGTCATCTCAACGATAACCTTGGGAGGAAAAAAAACGAGGAGCATCAGACAGGGGAACAAGTGGGACACAAAAGCTGTAAGTAAGCAGAGAAAAACACATTATTGTAGGAATACAATTAAGGAGAAACACAAAGTTAAGTTCTGGAGACAATTAAACAGAGACTTCTGTGTGCTTTATATTGCGACTACTCAGTAAATAGCACAAGACTGGCCACACAAGCTATTCTATAACAACATCAAATGAGGTGTCAGATGGATTATAAGACCCCTATGAGGACACATGATGAACCCTTGGGGGTTGTGTATAACAAGAGCCTCTAGTGCAGGGCTTGACAAATTTGTTGTGAATCTAGGCGCCAGCTAAAAAAGTTAGGAGCCAGGATTTTTTTTAAAACTAACAGTTGGTTAGGAGTGATCTGATCATCATCAGCCCACTTACTAAACTCACAGCATTTGACCTGGAAGCACCCTTGACTTTCAGGTCAGTGCTGGGTTTTGTTGTTTTTTTTTTGATATATATATATATATTTTTTTACGCTTTCAATGCTGATGTTCCATTGGAGCACAGCATTGAATGATAATTAGTCCCCACAAGCTTGTGGGGACATATGTTAACCCCTGCAATGCCACGAATGTGTTATACACAATTGTGGAATTGAAGGGGTTAACGCTGCACTGTCGCTCTCAGGGAGCGATCAGGTAGCAGGGGGGTGTTGGGGCTGGTGTCCACACTCATGTGGAGACCGAAGAACCCTCTCCCCTGTCCCTGAAGCTGCCTCTGGAAGCTGGGACGCAATTGCTGGTCTATAGACCAGCCATTGCAGGGGGGGTTTCTTTGATGACTGCTGTAGGCTTCCATGCCTACAGGAGTCATCAAAGGGCTTGTGGGGGGGGGGGGCTCGTTTTTGCTGTTGCTGGCCTGCCTGGGCTTCCAGGCAGACCACCAGCAGCAGAGCCCCGTACAAAACGGGAATTAACCCCTAAAATGCAGCGATTGCGACATTGAAGGGGTTAACGCTGCCCTGTCGCTCTCATGGAGCGATCAGGCAGCAGGGGGATGTTGTGTAATCAACACTGAACCCCCTTTCCTGAAGCTGCCTGTGGCAGCTGAAAATGCTATTGCAGGTTTTCCTTGGAGTGATCTCAGGCTCGGGGGCGGGCTCTGAGTGGCTGTGCTGTCTGCCCAGACTCCTGGGCAGACAGCAGCAGCAGCGCCCCCGTGTGGTGACGCGGGGGCATTTTTTTGTGGATGTAAGAGGCTGACAAACTCCTAGGCGCCAGGACAAAATTCTGAGTCGCCATGGCGACCTGGCGCCTGGGATTTGTCGAGCCCTGCTCTAGTGCCAAGTTTGATAAGGGGTCACATCATAAGGAATGGTCCAATTGGCAGAAGCGATTCATAGGTCGTCATGGTGATATGAAATGCAGAGATTATATATATATATATATTTATACACATATATATATATACACACACATACACACACACACAAGTATAGGGATAACACTAGCAAAAGAAGAGACCAAGAGGGTCGAGGAGGAATGAGTAGGTTTTCTCACGCGGGAAGGAATTATTATACACGGACCGTCAAGAACCAGTACAGCTTCTTACAGTATATTTCCCGCTCTCTTTATGTAGCTAACAACGGCTGCCCACCTCTCAACACATTTATACAGGAAAATGAAAGTAGTTATGAAAACTTTGGTTCAATATCCAGTAACGGAAATATCTATTACTTCATGCGGCAGACGCTACATCTGGGTTTTTGTTTTTTTTTATTATTATTTTGGTTATTTGTCAGATGTAGGGAAACTTTCCCATGAAATGTTATCAGTATGTGACGGCGTATCATGTATTTGTGTATCTACTTCTCTGTACACTTGCATTGCATTTACACAGCTGCCATCTTGTGACCAAAAACC
Source organism: Spea bombifrons (assembly GCF_027358695.1). NCBI lineage: Eukaryota > Metazoa > Chordata > Amphibia > Anura > Pelobatidae > Spea > Spea bombifrons. The sequence continues at coordinate 16,134,899 of NC_071091.1, read as the reverse complement.
TGCTTAAATGACACGCAACAAGGGTGTGACGGCAACCAAACAAACCCGCAAAATCCCTCCCTGCTAACTCTACGACATGTAGTACGAGACCTGGGAAAACCGCAGACTCCTCGCTAACAGCGCCTTCAGAATAAATAAACGCTTTTATAGTGACATCACAAACTGACAAAACAAAGACCTTAATGTGAAAGTAAACAGACGCATAGCATTCGATGGCAGATAAGAACTATTTGGTCCATTTAGTCTTCCCATTACTTCTACCGTAATGACTCAAACCTGAACTAGTCTTTGGAATTGTCTTCTAGTCAGTATTATTACATGCCTCTTCCGCGCATGTTTTTATTCCCTCCCTGTATTAACATCTACCACTTCGGCTGGGAGGCTGCTCCACTTACTCACAGCCCTCTCTGTAAAGTAATAATTCATGACATCTAAGCCTCTGATTAAGCGTGTAAAGCGCATTCTCATTGTCATATGAAATTCAAACTACTAAATTCAGATATACTAAAGAGAGAAGAGAAAAAAAAAGATAAATATTTTATTACGTAAAAAAAATACAACAGAATTGATAACAAAAGCCTGAAATTGAACCTTTTCTAGGCTTTGTGTGTCTGTGCTAATGTGCAACCAGATCGGCTTCACAGATATCCAAGACTTGGGGTCTTAGCTGCCCGACTGCGACCTCATTAAACATGAATGTGTGACTTCACAATGAGAAAGCGACAGTAAAAATACAGAACTATGCGAGGAACCTCCTGTCTGCAGGAGGTATCATATAAAAGGGCCAGGGGGCACACAGTTTAATGGGCAATTATGGGGCATAATTACCCCAGTAATATCAGGCAGCGTAGTCTCCTTTCTCTTTGCATTGAGTATGTGATGTGTGCGGCGTCTCGCTCTTAAATATCTGCGGTCTAAGCTTGACATGAGTGAGATCTCTGCCTCTCTTAAGTGTAGCCGCTGTCAAGAGCGGGAGAGGGACGTTTGAAAGAGATCATCTGATGATGTCATGATTCTGTATAGTGACAGATCTGTTTGAATTCATTCATTAAAAATAATACCTATCGCTTACTTGCCACAAAGAAATCCTGAAGACGAGACCAAGAACTGATAAAGGTCTGACTTTACAGCAGACTGGATGAGCCGAATGGTTCTTATCGCCTGTCAAATTCTATGTTTCTATGTAATAGTTTGGAAATAAATATTTCAGAAATGGGGCAGCCACTTAAAAAAAAAAGAATGTTTTTGCCTTGATTATTCCTTTAATTGCCTGCAGAATTCACCCCCCATTCAAATGCATAGCAGGCGCCTGCTTGGTAATCCCACTTACTCTTGCGATTTCTTCCTCTATCCTTTCTTGGTAGCGTTCCTCCATCAAGTGGTTTAAATGAGATGAAAGATGTTCCTCCTTGTCACTGAGATTATACAGGGAGAGTTCCCCAAAGCTTTCATACAAAATCTCTTGCTTGGCCTTCGTCAGCTGCGTGATCTCCTGTTTTAAAGCCGCGTTCTCGAGAGAGTGTTTCTCCGTCAGATCCGCTTTCAGACGGTCCACTTCAGCTTCATGCTGCTTCTTTAACGCGTTCACTTCTTCTACGTACCGTGCGTACAGCGCTTGCCTTAGGGTATGTAATTGCTGGTAAATGGGGCCACTTGGCATCTTTACTGCCGCATCTTCTTCAGCCATCTTATGAAACACAGAAAGGGTGGGAATTATAAATATGATTTTACCCATTTTTCAACATTTGCAGCGTTGGAACCGAGCTTAACGCCTCTCAAACGTTTCCCTTCCTAATATTACAATAAAATACATTATTGAAACCACATTATAGTAGCCATTAAACGTGAATGGACAGTCATTTCCAGCATCACTCGGTACACAAAGTGAAATGTTTATGACCCCTCAGGATGGCAGCTGCTCAAACCATACGGCACGTGCCGTTCCTTTAAACTTGTGCATAACTTACCATTTATATGGATGAGATGCAGAATACATGGTTCTGGATAGCAGCGCTCTAGTCCCCTATCTGATCTTGTTGTTACCAACAAACAGTGGCGTGCTGTGTGCGAAGGCGCTACACAAACAAAGGCGAATATAAGCGTATACACAATACTCTTTGTACTTTACCTTTAACTCCTCACTTGCTGGCGCACAGACACTTCTGAAAATATCAGCTTCCTGGGATCCGAGTTCCACCCCAGACTTATCAGATATCTCCCTAATACGAAAAGAGAAATCGAATATGTATAGCCATTTATTGTCTATATATACATTAAAAGCTCTGGAGATTCATTTAAATGCCTCTCTTTGAGGCGGAGACCACGCAGCTCTCATCTGACATTTACTGTTAAAAGGCGTCATCAGAAAGAGCTTTGTGATTTGCAAACCTATATTTGTTTATATTCAGTATTGCAAACAGACATAAGCTATCATTTTTGTGACGGGCGTTACATTAATATATGATTACATAAGGTAAAATTGGACCGTGGTCGTAAAGAGCACTGTTTTAATTAACACAAAGACGTTATCCCGATGCGTTCCTGTGCCCTTTATATTCACATTTTATAAGCCGGTAGACGGAACAGCTCAAGGCTGCATTACAGAAGAGTCCTGTCCACGTGAAGATACCGAACAATATTTGGTTCGGCGACAGCTTCCGAGTGCAGTCAAGTGATACCTTATACCAAAAACACTAGTCAATTCCCTCCTATTATATATGCATGCGCACCATTCCCCACGATCAACGTAGCCGGAGTAAGGCTAATCAAGACGCTTCTATATGATGCATGTAAAAGAAGCACATGTCATGTATGATTGTCCAGATGATTTTAGACCTCGGCTGAACGGCATAGCGTGATGAGAGCTATAGCCCCAGAGTTTGAGGGTCACAGTCCTTGGTTAAGGTCGCAGCGCCAGACAAAATAAACAATACGCAAACCTGTCATTTTAATGACATAAAGCTAAAACATTTAAAAAAAAACTTTCCAAAACCTAAATACACCGCGGGCACCAAGTGTCTGATTTTGCCGCAGAAGAATTCAGCGTTCTGGTCAAAAATGATGAACAAAATTGTAGAGAATAATGATGTTTCTAAAGCTGCATTTAGTAAAAATGTGTTCATTCAGGAGGAAGAGCACTTTGGAGAAAGCATACGATTACCAACACACATAAACCAACCTGAACTCCAAAGAGGTCTTGCTGACATTCAGAAGCTGCTCTTGCAAGTGGATTATTTCCGTAGCGTATCTTTCCTCGCTTTCTTTTAGCTGCTGTTGGAAATAGCATCGAAGGCGCTCGATTTCTTCAGAGTGCTTCTCCTCGAGTTGTGTCCTTTGCAGGCTGAATTGAATTTTAAGTTTCTCATCCCCGTCCGCTTGCAATGGGGTCACAATCAGCATGTCGCAATTATCTATGGGGGAAAAGATAAAAAAAAATATTTTAAAAAAAATCATCTAAAAAGAAAGTCTTCATCAGATAATTTGTGAGTTTATTAATGAGTTTATGTTAATCCTCCAAACAAGTCAAGTAGAAAATAGCTAAACAAGGTCTTAACGCAGCAGATGAGGAAGATTTAACCCTTTGCAAAGTGTAGCACCACCCACTAATTGTTAAAAAGAAGTATGTTCTGACGCTCTAAAGAGCAAAAAATATATATCATACATTCACAGGTTGCCACAGACATGCTGTATGTATGCATTTACCATTGGTGTTGGGGGCCAAAGCCAGTTGGTTAGAGCGAAGGCCCTCTGGGGTTGTGGGTTCCTGTTCATCTCTATCAAAATGAAGATTTTGAGCCTAAAAGAAAAAGAAAATGCTACAATACCTGAACTAAAAAAAAAAAAAAAAAAAGTCATCCATGCCAACAAAGTGTAAAACGTCCTGTACGCTGCTTAAAAAGCATACTAGAATTAATCAGAATTACACACTGAGAAGCACATTTGGGAAATTAGTTATTTTTCATATTCTGTTTCCTAAACAACCATAAGAAACTTCCATTAATTTAATAGATTTCAGGAGCTTGTTTGCAGTCCGTCCTTGAGCAGCAGCTGCTGTGATTCAATATTAAAAAATAAAAAGTTTTTCCTTTTTGGGGGAAAATAAAAATAATTTCCTAACGCTCATAACTGTTAATACGGAGTCTGTCTGCACTTTACAAATATATACACTATATAACATTATATATTAATGTAAAATGTATCACGTTATTATCCATTATAACTTAAATCTACAGATAAATGATTAAATAAACTTGTGTGGTGTTTAAGTTGTAACAACGACAATCCCTTTTTTCATCAAAGCCTGTTTTCTACCTAGTAAAACTGTAATCTCTAATCGCAAAGTAACAAGACGCTAATTACTTTTGGGGGGAAAGGGTACTCTGTTTAAATATTAATGCCGGTTCTGCTCACTATATCTTCCTATAGCCATAGAATGGAATAAGTAAAAGCCCCTTAGCCCTGTGCAATAATATAGATCGTACTGCTTTCTCCTTCGCCAGCTACCACTATCACATCACATATTGTGTTAAAAACACACAATGGGACAGCTAAGTATTGACTAAAGCTATCACTTTAGCTAACTGGGTGCAACAATTACACCAGTCCCCATAAAAAAACTCCAAAAGTTACCCCGAGATAAAATAGAAACAACACGTAAGCTCTATAAAAGTGCCAAAAAGTTCTAGCACGCTCTAATATGTACAGGATCGGACTGGGACTGAAAAGCAGCCCTGGAAAAATTTGGAGACCAGCCCCATATAGTTTATCTCACGGTGAAGCTCTTATACCCACACGCATCCCTTATACACACCCGAGTCACACTATGTGCCATTCTTTTTATCTCATTATTTGTATTAAAATGCCAGAAAGCAAAAGTGTTAAAAGGCCCTAATAAATGAAATACATTACACAGAATGGGATCAAAACATTTACTACTGCGAACATTTTTAGATGAAAAAGTTCCATTTTATTCAGTGGAACAAAACACTGATCACATTATTCTTCACGATATTCTGGTAAGAAACTTTTATTTCTTTATTAATTCATGTAGACTATTTTTTTCCATATTTAATAAAAGCTATGACTGAGACATGTAGGGGGTTAAAAGGCATATCATGGGACAGAGTGGCATATAGTGGGTATAAGGCATTCATGGAGGCAGAGTGGCATGAAGGGGGTTAAAAGGCATATCATGGGGCACTCTGCCTCCAGAAAAGCCTTATGCCCCCTATATGCCACTCTGCCTCCCTGATATGCTTTATACCCTCCTATATGCCACTCTGCCCCATAATATGCCTTTTAATCCCCTATATGCCACTCTGCCTCCAGAAATGCCTTTTACTCCCTATGTCACTCTGCCTCCAGAAATGCCTTATACCCCCCATATGCCACTCTGCCTCCCTGATATGCTTCAACCCTCCTATATGCCCCTCTGCCCCGTGATATGCATTTTAACCCCCTTTTTGCCACTCCACCTCCAGATATGCCTTTTGACCCCCTATATGTCACTCTGCATCCAGAAATGCCTTATACCCTATATGCCACTCTGTCCCATGATATGCCTTCTAACCTCCTATATGCCACTCTGCCATATAGGGGGTTAAAAGGCATATCATGGGACAGAGTGGCATATAGGGGGGTATAAGGCATTTCTGGAGGCAGAGTGGCATAAAGGGGGTTAAAAGGCATATCATGGGGCACTCTGCCTACAGAAAAGCCTTATGCCCCCTATATGCCACTCTGCCTCCCCAATATGCTTTATACCCTCCTATATGCCCCTCTGCCCCATGACATCCCTTTTAACTCCCTTTATGCCACTCTGCCTCCAGATATGCCGTTGACCCCCTATACGTCTCTCTGCATCCAGAAATGCCTTATACCCCTATATGCCACTCTGGCATATAGGGGGTTAAAAGGCATATCATGGGACAGAGTGGCATATAGGGGGGTATAAGGCATTTCTGGAGGCAGAGTGGCATAAAGGGGGTGAAAAGGCATATCATGGGGCACTCTGCCTCCAGAAAAGCCTTATACCCCCCTATATGCCACTCTGCCTCCCTGATATGCCTCAACCCTCCTATATGCCACTCTGTCCCATGATATGCCTTCTAACCCCCTATATGCCACTCTGCCATATAGGAGGTTAAAAGGCATATCATGGGACATTTTTGTTTACTTTATATGGCAAGCCGATCCAGCTTGCCATATTAAATAAAAAATAATATATGCCACTCTGTCCCATGATATGCCTTCTAACCCCCTATATGCCACTCTGCCATATAGGAGGTTAAAAGGCATATTATGGGACATTTTTGTTTACTTTATATGGCAAGCCGATCCAGCTTGCCATATTAAATAAAAAATAATATATGTCACTCTGTCCCATGATATGCCTTCTAACCCCCTATATGCCACTCTGCCATATAGGGGGTTAAAAAGCATATCATGGGACAGAGTGGCATATAGGGGGTATAAGGCATTTCTGGAGGCAGAGTGGCATGAAGGGGGTTAAAAGGCATATCATGGGGCACTCTGCCTCCAGAAAAGCCTTATGCCCCCTATATGCCACTCTGCCTCCCCGATATGCTTTATACCCTCCTATATGCTCCTCTGCCCCATGATATACCTTTTAACCCCCTTTATGCCACTCTGCCTCCAGATATGCCTTTTGACCCCCTATATGTCACTCTGCATCCAGAAATGCCTTATACCCCTATATGCAACTCTGGCATATAGGGGGTTAAAAGGCATATCATGGGACAGAGTGGCATATAGGGGGGTATAAGGCATTTCTGGAGGCAGAGTGGCATAAAGGGGGTGAAAAGGCATATCATGGGGCACTCTGCCTCCAGAAAAGCCTTATACCCCCCTATATGCCACTCTGCCTCCCTGATATGCCTCAACCCTCCTATATGCCACTCTGTCCCATGATATGCCTTCTAACCCCCTATATGCCACTCTGCCATATAGGAGGTTAAAAGGCATATCATGGGACATTTTTGTTTACTTTATATGGCAAGCCGATCCAGCTTGCCATATTAAATAAAAAATAATATATGCCACTCTGTCCCATGATATGCCTTCTAACCCCCTATATGCCACTCTGCCATATAGGAGGTTAAAAGGCATATTATGGGACATTTTTGTTTACTTTATATGGCAAGCCGATCCAGCTTGCCATATTAAATAAAAAATAATATATGTCACTCTGTCCCATGATATGCCTTCTAACCCCCTATATGCCACTCTGCCATATAGGGGGTTAAAAAGCATATCATGGGACAGAGTGGCATATAGGGGGTATAAGGCATTTCTGGAGGCAGAGTGGCATGAAGGGGGTTAAAAGGCATATCATGGGGCACTCTGCCTCCAGAAAAGCCTTATGCCCCCTATATGCCACTCTGCCTCCCCGATATGCTTTATACCCTCCTATATGCTCCTCTGCCCCATGATATACCTTTTAACCCCCTTTATGCCACTCTGCCTCCAGATATGCCTTTTGACCCCCTATATGTCACTCTGCATCCAGAAATGCCTTATACCCCTATATGCAACTCTGGCATATAGGGGGTTAAAAGGCATATCATGGGACAGAGTGGCATATAGGGGGGTATAAGGCATTTCTGAGGCAGAGTGGCATATAGGAGGACACACTTACATACACACACATGCCGATTTTTTTTGTTCTTAACAAATACAAAAAACATACAGTACAAAAAATACATTATTTTACTCACCTTCTACTTCTCTTGACTTCTTGGCAGCTGCACACTGTTCTCCTCTATGCTGACAGGATGCCACTGACCTGACATCCGGTGCTGCAGCAGTCTGAGCGCGAGGGGGCGGAGCTTCCACCTCACGCTGCTCCCATCACTATGCAGCCATCAGGCTGCTGGGAATGTAATCTAAACGGCCGGTGCGTGCTGATGCCGCCGGCCGGAGCTACTTTAACACTTTATTTTTATTATTTATATGGTAAGCTGGATCGGCTTGCCATATAAAGTTAAAAAAAAAAAGTATTAAAGCAGAGGCGGCCGGCGGCATCAGCACGCATCGGCCGTTCAGATTACATTCCCAGCAATCTGATGGCCGCATAGTGATGGGAGCAGCGTGAGGGGTGAAAGGTCAGTGCGAGGGGGCGGAGCTTTCACCCCTCACACTGCTCCCATCACTAGACGGCCATCGCACACGGCTGAGAAAAGAACATCTGAGGGATCCAAAGAATACACAGTAATTGGAGTTCCCATAGTAGAGGCTTAAATGTTCCTTTTACCTAATATACAAATCAGATAAATCTACTTCCTTTACCTTTTCCAGCGAGTTGTAAACACCAGTCATTCGTTTATATTCTTCACAAAATTTGTCAAGAACCATTGCAAGATGTGTATGCAAATCTGTGTGAAAGAAACTTAATTACTAATGGGAATCCCCAGCAAAACACGATTATTGAATTTAAAAATTTAAAAACACAATTTCTGTAACAGATGCAAATGATAATATATATTTATGGCTTTCTAATCTATCTGTAAAGTGAAAAAACATGGAGAGACAAACAACAGAGAGATATGGGAAAAAAGAAGAAAGAGATACATATAGGTTCGTGTGTATAAAGACCCATGACCCCGGCATTATTGAACGTATATAATAAATATGAAGTGTGGGATATTATGTATGGAATATTGAATATGTATGGGCTATATACATTTATACAGACTTATTATAGGCTATGACTTGTTTAGGCCAGTTTTATGCTTATGCTTTAGGCTTTTATGATCACAGCTTAAGTATACAGATAGGCGATTTAGGGATCAGAAGAGCTATATTAACTAGAAATGTTATGCAGTCACCTCTGAAGCAAAAATGTTTCATGTGCTGCCCATCGATGTAGACTACAAATGGTTAAGATGGGTTATCTTTGAACAAAACCAAAGCCGTACCTCGTGCATCAGGCAACGGTTCTGGTAAAGACGGCATAAACTGCGGGCATTCTGCCTTCTGACGCTCCTCAGCTCTCTCTGCAGTCGGGTTTTGGAGAGCATGCTTAAACCGCTGCATGTAGAAACAGAACATACCGTAGTATCGTGAAACAGTAACACGCATTCTCAATACACCGTTTTAGGTAGAGCTTCGTGAAAGTGCAGAATTTTATTCACTCCCATAAAAGTAGAAAACCGACAAACCTGATGAAACCGATCGCGTTCCTCACTCAGCTTCTTCATCAGCAGCTCGGTTATAACGCGACACGAAGCGATATCACCGCCTGCAACAATCACGGGACAGTCACTACAATCTTCCACCACAGCTAGAAAATGATGTTATTTGGATAAAGAAACAGCTAAAACAGCAACCTAGCTTGGGATTTCCTCCAATTTAAGCATTAATGCCGTTTAGGAACTAAAAATGTAAGTATGTTATTTTAAATACTTGTTTGGACCATGTATGGGGAGTTGACACCGTAGTACTGGTCCAAATGGAGTACCTTAGTGGCCCGCCACAGTCGCAGACATACATTGTTGGCATCTATACGGCCGCATTTCCAAATAGAATTGAAAAGAGAATGACCTACGAAGAAAACTATTGGGTCCTCAAACCATACGGGACTCTCCATCAATGGTGTACAACTACTCAAGGGTCACAAACAGGCCGAGCATTATGTGTATCTTTATGAAAACAAGCGTTTGAGATGCCAAATCCTAATACTGTGACCGGTTTGCAGCCCTCCAGGTCTGGGACTCTGCCCCGGGGGCACAAAATGTCTCCTCTCATATCTTGCTTTTTATACCAACGATGAAAAGCTTTGCAAAGATGACAACAAAACTCACCTTTGTTACCCGTACTATAAAATATATATCCCAAAGCATACTATATAACGACATGCTCAATGTTTTAAAGCTATAAATAACAATAAAATGCAGTAACCACCAAGTAGTGGCCACATTGTACACTAGACTAGGTTAGCTAAGCTCTTCCCGCAGCAGACCCTCATAAAAGTTGGTTCTTCATAATGTATAGTGGAGTCGGGGAAACTAATCTCTCCCTTTAATGAGTAGAGCCCTCAGAGGTTACAATATGAATTTACTTGTCATAGAACATATCCATTTTATTCAAGTACATCTGAAATGTATTATTACCTGTCTGTAGTGCCTGGAAGGCATGCAGTTCTTCTGGGCGTCTTTCCTGCAGCTCCTGAAGCTTTTGCTCGTGAACGCGGAGCATCTCATCTTTAAGGTTGCACAGCTCGCTCTCCTTCTCCCTTTGGAAGTTTTCCCGTATCAGGTCCATGTGAGCAGCGTGAATCTGATTAAGGCTAATGCGTTGGGCTTCCAGCTGCAATCTCATATCGGCCTGTGCCAAAGAATCACGCAAACGGCAGTAAATAGGGGGCGCTGAAAATCATCTCTTTGTTTTCAGTCTTTGTCTGGCGTAGTGTGTCCCCACCCCACCCCACCATTATTACACCCGTTTCCACTTGTTATAAAAAGCCTATTTCTGATTTAATCATGGTATTATCACATAAATGGATAGCTTTTATGGGCTTGCAATTTACTTACAGCCCACAAGGACTATAATAACGACTTCTCCTGCTTTCTACGAGGACACAGCAATATTCATTCTGACCATTATGACATGTCATAACTAAAAGGACACACTTATAGGGAGCACATGCAAAAGAAAAAATGCATTTTACACTAAATAACTTAAATAGGGGATCTGGTGTTCCTGAATTATTTATTGACAGTGATCAGAAGGTTTAAGTAAAGTGGAATTCAAAAGAACACAAGAATCTTATAACTATCTGCTCATCAAAATACAATTTCCAGATTTTACTTATAATCTGGAAAAGGGGTTTTATTGTCAGATTCCCAAGATTAAGAAAATCAATGCATTTATTTAATAAGCTTAGATATTAACTCTTTATTTATGTTAACAGGAGTGTTTAAGTGGGTTCATAAGACATGTCAGGGTCTTCCCATACGGACTCACCTGCTCTTGTTGCAAAGACGATACGTGATTTTGAAGTTGGTCTCGTTCAACTTGCAAGGTTTTCAAAAGGAGGGACTCATGCTTCAGTTTCGATGTCAAGTCCTGCAGCCTTTCTACAAGAGACTTTCTCTCGTCAGCTACATTTGGATCTTCTTGTTGAGAACCCGTTACAGCAGGTGAACAGGAAGAGGAATAGTTGTTTGGATCAATGTTTTCCTTACATTTGTCCACGTTTGCTAAACATTTGCCCTCAGAAGAGAAGTCAGTCTTTGACATTAAAAAGTCTCCTTCTTTGTTAATTTGGACAGAATAATTATTCTTTGCCCTAACTTCCTCTTCTAGCCTCTGGTGATTAGATAACGCACGGTCTCTTTCTTGACATAATGATTTCACTTGTTCCTTTAACTGATTAATTTCATCTTGCTTCCATTGAAGTTGCTCGGAGAGACCACAAAGTTTGAGAGAGAGTTCTTGTCTATCGCGTTGGGCAGTTTCCAGTTTTTCCATGAGCTCTGTAGTATCTTTCTCCACGACTTCCACACTTTCCAGCGTATCTGCCTTGACCAGTTTTGGAGAACCGTCCTTGACCGTGACATTGTGCTCAGCAGAAGCGCCTTTCAGCTTGGCCAATTCCTGATTAAGAACATCTAGTTTTACTTTGTACTCTTCCTCTTGTCTCAGTTTGCTGTTTTCGACTTGTTCTTTTATGTTCAAAAGGCAGGCATATTCTTCTTGGAGTTCCTGGTAGTTCACCTCAAAATTCTTTTCGGCGAAGGAAAACGTGTTCTTTTGTCTTTCAATCTCTTCTTTTAACTGATGTTCTAGATTGTGAAGTTTTTTATTTTCCTCTCTGAGAATTTCTATTTCATTCTTTAAATCAAGATATTCAGAAGCTGTTCCATCAGGCAGATTTTTTCCATAATCTGCATTGTTGTGTTTTTTCAAGGCATTCTGTAAAGTGCTATTTTCATCTTTGAGAAGTTTATTGTCGATCTCTAGAGCTGAAAGCCTTTCACTGAGGGCATCTTTATCCCGAACTTCGTTTTCCAGCAGTTCTATTCTAAGTTGTAGCACTTGGACTTCTTGCTCTATAGTACCATTTTCCTTTTCTTCTTTCCTAAGAGAATCCAGTTCAGCCTGAAGCTCGCTAACCCGAACCATCATCGCCTCCGATTTGGGCTCATTTACAGACTGCAGTAAATCTTTCAGCTTGGAAATTTCCATCATCAGATAATTCTGCTTGGTTATTAAGCCATCTCTTTCCGACTGCATATCACCGATGGTCTGACCCATTTCCTCTTTCAGTCTATCCATCTGCTCCTTATATCGCGTATCGAGATTATCTTTAAGATTCTCGATGTTTATCCAATGTTCTCGAGTTAAATCCTCTTTGAGCTTTGTCAGTTCCTCTTCTTGACTGAACAAAAAATGTGTTCTAAGTTTCTCCAGCTCAGCTTCTTGAGACTCTGCCATCCTGTCCAAAACGGCATCCTTTTCCCTCTCGAGCATCTCAAGTTTGATCTTGTAATTGGTGACCTCAGCTTCATGTTTTGTTTCCAGCTCTTTGGTGAATGCCTTTGCTGTTGCCAGTTCTGATTTGAGGTGGTCAATAGTGACAAGCAAACTGTTGGTTTCATTGAGTTTGCTTTCTTTTTCGCTAAGGCTCTGTTTGACTTTGTGAATCTGCTCTCTGGCAAAGCTCAGATCCTGCAGAAGGTCTTCAATTTGCCTCTGTAGAAGGGACTTTTCTGAGGAAACAGCTTCGAGTTGTTGGGAAAACTCTTCCTTCATTTTACTCCTTTGTTCATCTGAACGCTGCAGTTGTGAATGTAATTCACCGATTCTTGTATGGAGGGACTCGATCTCTGCGCTGGTCGCCCTGATCTCTGCTTGCTTAGAGACGCTGTCCACTTCAGCTTTGTGCTGAGCGAGGAGCTTCTCGACCTCTACCGTATGCTGCTTGACAAGCTCTTGCTTCATCTGCACAATCTGCTGCCCGTACATTTCATCGAGCTCGGCCTGAAGCTGTTCCACTTTCCTTTGTGTCTCCACTTCCATTCGGTGAACAATGTCTGCCTCAGATTGGGTGTCTTTGTGATGTTTTTTCTGAAGATCTTCGACGGCTCCCATTAACTGCTTAATTTCCTCTGAACACCGTCTCTCTTTTTGTTTGGAAAGGTTTAACTCTTCGGTAAGGCTGTTTATTTCCCGTTGTCTTAGGGTTAACTGCTCGTTCAGGTCGATCACAGACAGGTCAGCTGCAGAAATCCTTTCAATTAACTGGAGTGATTTCTTTTCTTCTTCACCTAGTGCGGATTTTAAGCTGTTAACACTCAAATCTTTCTCAGAGAGCTTTTTCTCATAAGCGATTTCCAATTCACTCTGTTGTACCTTAAAAAGATAAAACATATGCAAAAAAATGTGTACAGTTCACGAGAAGAAATGTTTTCCAAAAAAGCACAACAGCAGCCTTTGTCTTTTGTTAATGATATCAATGAGACAAATAAAACAGGACACGGCTTTGCTCAGGCATTAAAACCGCAACTATAAAAGATATTCTAAAACAACATATAGGAAGGGTGTTTATTGATATCTGAATTTACCTTTTCACACTAAAATATTGTTTGGGTAAGTAATAAGGATATTTGTATATATATGTATGTGTACCAGGGTGGGTCCAGCTCGATTATTCTGAATAATAATGCTGGGTTGTAGGATCTCTCTAATTAAGATGTATTCATCATATTCATGCCATAGACAATAGCCATAGGTCACAGGTGTACACATTAGAATAACAGTATCCCTGGAGACTACATTTATTTTACACATAATTAAAATAATTATTCAGCATTATCCAGAAACCAAAGCACAAACTGAGGAAGGATATCATATGGATGGTGTGCGTTCTCTTTTAGGAAATGTAAAATAGTCATAGGTCCAAAAGCCATATATTTTATATACTAACAAAAGTCACAGAAATGAAAATGGGAAACATGAAAATATTAGCTTGTCTTTATAATAAAACCGGGTACAGGATACACTTTGCAAAACTGCATTTATTTTAGGGCATGCAAATTGGTACAGAAGTTATGTAGTGGTGGAGCGCTTCTATCTCATTCCGCTTCTCTCCTGGCAGCTTCTACTGAAGCCGGGACATGTAAGGTGGAAGCATGCAGAAACCTCTGTCGATTCTTACACAAACCTGTTGAACATTCTTGATTTCCGCTTGCAGACCCACAATGTGGATTTGGTAATCAGCATTTTCTTTTTGGTAACGTTTCAGCTGGCGTTCCTGCTCTTCCAGCATTTGCTGGTATGTTAGTAGCTGTTGTTTGGTCTGAAGAAGGTCCGCCGCTGTACTCGATCGGCTCGTGCTCCTTATGGTTTCACTGGCCTGCAGCTACACACAGTGGAAGAGACAATCAGGGCCATACAGAGAACATTTAAAAAGTGACATTACGAGACAAGCTGCGTTCATAGTGTTTACTAAATCGTTAAATATTAAAAACTACTTTTTGCCAGTGTAAAAAAAGTCACTCAGCATGTTTGAGGTCTTGAACAGTTTAGACACTTACTTTGCATTACATATCTGAAATAAACATTGAGCTTTTGCTCCTGTGTTTCAATGCAACTACATTTCAGAGACGGGTTGACTCCTTTCTCTAGATAGAAAAATTCCACAAGCAAGGAATCTCTCATCTTCATAAAGTATTAACAAGTGACCAGACTAAAACTCCAACAGAGCCAATCAACCTAGCTTGAAATGAATGATGTTTTCTTACATGTTGAAATTGGATCTTTAGATTCTGACTCTGCTCCGTAAGTTCCAGAAACTCCCTCATGATGTCATCTTTTTCTTTCCTGGCTTGTTGGAGGTTTGCAGTGAGCTGGGTAATGATGTCATCTCTCTGTTTAACAGCAGTTTCAAACTCTTGAAGCTAAGCAATAAAACAGAAATGAAACCGATTATTTACAAAGACTAACTATTATTATTAGTACATTATTTTACATAAGAAATAAAACCCAAACACTACTAAATCTTCTCTCTATAGTCCCTCCTTACCTCATATTTCCGGAAGGTGAATTGTTATGTTACATACTGCAGAGTATGATAAATATGCAACAAATAACGATAAAAATAATAATCGAATAAAGATGTATAAATAAAAAGTATACAATGTATATTCTTATACTCAACCGAGTAGTACACCAAAGAGCTACTACTTGGGGAAGACAGCTACCCCAATCAGCAGCAGGGCAAGCGTGGGAACTTCTGGGCTCTGGGCATACCGGGGAACTTCTGGGCTCCAGCTACCCTGAGCCTTCCCTTGCGGGACGCGGCCAGGACTGCCCACTGGCGTTGGTGGGAGGTCCCACTGGTGTTGGTGGGCGGTCCCGCTGGCATCGGTGGGCGGTCCCGCCGATGTCAGTGAGAAACACCGGTGCTTCACCCGAAGAGTTCCCAGGTATGGTGATCGCCATAAATTCACCAAAATCCATGGGAAATAAGGAATCCAAGATTTTGCTAATGGGGAAATAGAAATATGCGGGAATGGATGCGATAAAGTGATTTAAAGAAGAGGATGGAAAAATGCTACAGGGGATTGCGAAAGGGAAAAAGATAATTTGGGAGAGTGATGGACAATCTGTCTTATCCCCATGTCAGCCACATGTTCCTGCAGATGTGACTATTCCATCGGCTGCCATGATAAACCTAGACTTAAACAGTAGACTTGGGCCAAAGGGAAGTAGTGGACATAAGTATTTGGAAAACAAATAACCTGGCAAGACGAACACAACATAAAAATATCACACAGGAGAAATGGGGTAAAATAATCGAGGAAACATATGTAACGGTAACATCACGATCAGACTACATAAAATAGTAAATGTAAAATCTGCGGTACAACAGCCCCAATTTTAGGAAACATGACCAAATGCTATGAATTTTAGATATACAAGAGCCTTCAGATTGTACTTAATGATTCTATAAAATTCCACGTTTTTGACTTGAGTGAGAATTTTATAAAAAGCCAAACTGATCAAAATGTTTTTTTTGTTTTTATTTTCTATTTTAATTCCAACATGCATATACACTTGCAAACATTGTAGGGGCCTACACATTGTAAGATGATAGTTTGGCCAGATACCAGGACAGATTCTAGAACAGGCAGGTCACAAATGGGAACGCGACAACCGACACTGAACCGTACTATCTACAACAGGTTTGGGCCAATTGCTTCCTTCCAGCTGTTGTTGGATGAAACCCCCATTATCCTCAGCCAGTCTCATGGGTTGCACTCCAACAACCTCTGTAAATTGACCCAGCCTGATCTACACACAGATCAACTAAACAGCAGGGAACGGAATCATCTCACCATATAGTTGGCTGCCATCTGAGAAGAAAGGCGGCACACTGTTTTTCTGATGTGTAACTTGACATGTAAGGGAGATTTAATTAAAGACAAAATAAATCAAACACACGATTGTTACCCTAGGTTAAAAGTGATGGTGATTAAAAATAGCTTAAAAAAACTCATACACTCATTACTGGAAACATACCATGAGCCCTAAGACGTGCTTTCGCTGATAGCAAGTCGTGCTATGAAGGACGATGTAGTTGAAATCTAGGAGCAATGCATTCTAAACTTTTATTCACTAAAAGGTGAGTCGGCAGAACGGTTTTGGTTTTAACTCTTACTTCCCTATTCATTATAAAGAGAAAACACTGGCAGGTTTCTATGGTGAAAAGGGTATAGCTGGCCCTGAATAATGGATAACTCAATGTGTAGGGGAGATTGGAAACTAATTTAAATTGCTCACTAATTTAACTATACATAATAAAGGGCCAACCAAGTTCTTCCTGCGGCAGAAGCTCACTGGGGCTGGAAATTTGCAATGCACAAGTAAAATAAAGGAGCTAAAAAACACAACTCTCTTTCCATTTATTGAATAAACAGAACCAAGATTATAGACAACAACTAGAAATCAGTTGCATCACTAGGGGGTGCAGACTGCTCCGGGTGACACCATCAGCGGGGATGACACCAGAAGCTGCTGTATTCTGGTGACCTGTCCTTCACCCCCAACCAACATGGACCTGGTTTTCTTTCTTCTGGGACACTACCCCAGATGATGTACGTGTGGTACGGGAGGAGGTCCATCAGGATGACACCGACACTAATGACCCCACTGCTAGATCTAGATCAGAAATCAGGGTTTACTTTTACCTACAATGGTCAGCCAAATGATAACATTCTGTTATCTTATCTCCTGGTAGGCCATACCTGCAACACCTATATGTTAAATAAAAACACATTTGTCAACATGAGGGTAAAATCTGCTGGGGAATAAGGGGATTTTCTCCACAAATATTGGGATCCCCCATACAGGAAGAAAGTACACCAATGTATTGCTACACTTTCTTCTATCTTGGCTCTGCTAGTCCTGCATCAACAGCAGTCTTCCCAGTGAATTCATCCTGTGCCTTATTTCTCGGACAGTACAATAGGTTACCAAGTCTCTTTATGGTAAAGGAAGACATCAGAGCTATGGAGGAGCTGCATGAAGTTATTGACATTTTACTTGCAATTCCACACATAGCCGATGGGGCACCCATTGTAAAAGGGAGCCAAGCATATACATGGGCTGGACTGGAGAGAACCCACAGGGTACATTGTCGGTCAAACATCATTTGGGCTGCTTTATTACTAGGGCAAAAGTTGGGACCTGACCCTTCAGGATGAATGTTTAGCTCTTACCTGTTGACAAGCATGCAATGCCATCATTTTCTTATTATATTCCATAAATGTTTAAGTATTCTGAGTTTTTCATTGTTTCATCGTCAACAAATTTGCGACTTCAACAAGCAACCATTCAACTAGTCTACAACACGCCAAATATACATTGCACCTTCCAAAATACTTCTACTACTACTGCCTCAAGTTAAACTAGTCGAGCTAGTTAAACTAGTACTAAAGTGATTAAATTAGAAAGCACTGTTTGGTTATGCATGCCAGTGATTGGGATAAAATTATATAACGTTGCCCCAACTTTGATTACGTGAATGATTACCAAGTAACAATGTTGCGTTAAATAATAAGACAGTGTTTAATGAATAGTCATCCGGTGTTCTCCAGATCTAAACAACAACTACCTAGAAGCAAAAGCTGACCGTAAATAACCTTTTGCATTATCAATAGAAGTGTCGGAATAGTGAAAGGCATTTTCTAGATGCCCACTTATCAAGAGGCAAAATTATATTCTGATCTCTTAAACCGATCGCCTTTTAATACATGCCAGTATCTTGCTTGCCTTAGCAACAGTTGCCTGCGATTGTGCAAATGGATCTGCTATTCAGCAGTATGGTGTCAGGAAAGATGAATACCTGGTTATATATGAAACAGAACTATTTCTGGGTGGACAATCTCCGGCCACTCAGCTGCTACAGACAGATGTAAAGCTCGGCCAGATCTGTAGCAGCTGGAGGGCCATCCCTGGAAGAATCAAAGTGACAGCTCAGAATTGACATAATAGCCACAGATTCGATCATCAAACACAACAATACGGTATTCTGTGCAACAGGTGTATGGCTAGAACAAGAGGAAGACATAAAGAACAGCTAAGTATGCTTGTCCTCTAACAGAAAACGCAGTGAATCCTTTAAATAGCCTTTCCAGCAGAGGGAGCGAGGCCGACACAGCGGACAGGTTCAACAATGACCGAGGCTAATCAGGACATACATCATATCTGTAAGCTGTGATATGGGCTAGATGATAACTAAATACAAAATTCAACAGCTGGTATACCAGGACATCATACAGAGCACTTTTTTTGTCATTGGTATCATTAGAGGTTAACGTTTAATGAGAATCTAAGAACAATGGCATAAGAACAAGAACTTGTGCTTGGGTCCTATCCCAGTGAGACGAGTAAGAGGGAACTCAAAAGCCCTGCTTCAGCATTTCCAGTGTATTCTATCTACAAACTGTAAACACATATGGGTACGGGCACACACTTTTTGACATATAGCAGTTCAAAATAGTGTTATTTTAGCACTGTACAATCACACATTTAAGAGTTTGTGTTAAAGAAAACCAGATGGGCGGATGGCATAGAAAAAATTCTTAATCAATTAGTAATAAGGCAAGACAATCATTCCACCACAACTCCCATTACTGCAGCAGCTCACATCAGGTCGGGCTGCCTCCCCTCTTGTTTGCTTCATACATTTCCCAGATACGTTGGTTAGTTCCTTGTCTGTATCGAGTACAGATTTCATTGGTATATAAACACCGTCACAAGCGTTACAAGCCTCTGCTTTGAAGATCTGGGTGTTCCACCTTTTTCGGAACGCTTCCTCTTTGAACGATGTTATGGACTAAGGTCCAGCCGTAGTTGGAGAGAAACAGGATGACGTTTCCCCCGTTTTTTTTGATCTTCTAATCTTTTTTAGTAGATACGGCTCTAAACTTGTAAACTGCACTGGCATATATAAAATATCACAATTAAACATTCACAAAAAGCAGATATATGAAAATACACGTACCTGCTGCAAGCCTTCTGTGCCATAAGCTGACCGCATCTCCTCCAGCTCTCTGTTCAGCTCCTCGATCTCTTGTTGCTTTCCGGCAAGCTCGTCCTCCATCACCTCAAGCCGTGTCTGGGTACCATGCTCGGAGTAAGTCTCTCGGACGGCAAATTCTTCCTCCTGAATCAATCCAAGTCGGTTAACAAACCCCGCATTGATAGATCTGTACAGTAAAAGCACTGCTCTCTCTATTCACTGCCGCCAGTAGCATATAAAAAAAAATACTAATAAAAAAAAAGGAATGATTATTGCCATGACAACCATTTTGTTGCTGAGATCATTTGCGCCTCAAAAGCACCGATACACTTCCACCAAATTTCCTTCTGCGTGTAACCCCCCCCCAAAAAAAAACGGGCACAGGAAAAACAGGATTATTATTTTTTTCTCCCTCCCTAGGTTATTATTATGCAACAGATCACAAGGATGCGGAGGATGAAGAAGCAGAGAGGGAGAGAACGCTTTAGTTTGTGTTAAAGGAAAGTCTTGGTTAAGTGGACGGCATCGCAGAAAAGTTTAACCGCTTACAGGAATAATGTTATGTGCTTTGGGTTAGTGACAGCGCACATACGCTACAGATATACTGTACCCTCAATAGGTTTGATGCATTGTTTGCTGTCAGCACTTCATTGTCACCAATTACCTATAACAATAATTTCCAGTATCAAAAATGATCATTATTAAATCTATATAATATTTTTATAGGTTTAAATATAGGAGGGGGAGCAGGATACTAACAGTGCTTTTCCACGCTATAGGATGTTAAGCAAATAAACCTTAAAATATTAATTATATTTTAATATTTCAAAATACCGTATATAAAAATATATATTTTTTTGTTTAATCTCATAAATAACTTATATTACATATTTAAGATATTTAAGACACGAGGCCGCTCATTTACATCCACCTGCTGTTTAAACACAGTTTCGCCGGTACAGCGGGGTTGGAGTTGCATGAGCCCGGTTGTTCCGTATAAATACAGTCGGTACCGGTGTACGTCCACATCGAGAGAAAGCCACAAAAAGGTGACAAAACTCTCCATTGCATACAGCACGGCAGGGAAAATTAAACAATTACACAAATAAAGAGATGTCTAAGACATATAAAGACATTTAGTATGCCAGTATTTTATTCCCCTGCCAGGCTACATGGGCACAGCACTAGGTTGGAACTGAATAAGCACTGAAACGTTTCAAGCCTTTTCAGTTTCTATAACTTGTTTTGCGTCACGAGAATAAAGCGTGTATGGCCAAGAACAAAAAATACAATTGTATAATTTATTTTATATATATATATATATATATATATATATATATATATATATATATATATAAAACAAACATGCATGGGACAGCATGTGGCTATTCTGAAGAACAGGCCTTACGGTCAGAGTCTTTACATCTGGAAAGTGGGCAGACTCGACGGCTGAATGGTTATCGGCTGTCACATTCTATGGTTCTGGGAAAGGTTTGAGTACTTAAGTAGTAACAAAGGTATGTTCTAAGCAAGGTGATAGAGCACCTTTTAAAAAGGAACATATAAAAGAGTAATAATAACTGCAGGGGCCACTTCGGTATGTGTAAAAGCTTCAATCATCTGCATGATGGTTTCGTGTTTGTCTCTCCAACAGAAGTAAATATCTAAACGCCAAATGTTCTATACTGCCAAAACACACTCTCTTAACCCCCTTTGGGCATATATTATTTCTAACCATACTTTAACCCCTGGAACGATTAATATTTCTACAATCAGGAACAACTCAAATTGTTTCCAATTTTGAGTGCACTATTAAAGGCCACTTAAAGAAATAAAATAACGTTCAGAAATAAAGAGTTAAGAGACCTTGGAAATAATTTTTCAGAACATTGCATTTAGTGTTAAATGTTTATGTCGGCGTTTATCCTCATAGGTTTATCGACAGTACAGCTTCATGTATTATGATGGTCCAATCCCTGCTAGCTGCATAGTTCAATCCGCAAGGCTTCTTTGGCCTCCTTACACATTGAATTATACAGGGCCGACTCAGCTGTCATTGCTGAAGAAACTCTTGTTAACGCTCCCTTTAGTGAATAAACCCCAAGAGATGAGCAGGTCCAAGGATAACCTTACCTGCTACATGTCACGCAGCAGCTGAGGAGAGTATACTGACAGGCTAGTCACAAATACCTTTAAACCTCAATGAGTTGATGCAACGTTGTAAAGAGGAGCGGGCCTAAATTCCTCCACAACGATGTCACACAGAAAACAATGACTTCAAGTTATTGCTACTTAAGATGGTAAAACAAGCTATCGAATTGTAAGGCGTACTTTGTTGTCCCACGCATGGCTTCTCCATTTTGGCTTTATTTTTATAGAATAAATCATGACACGGTGTAATATGTCATGTGTTGTTCATCTGAGGTTCTATTTACCCATATTTTAGACCCGCTAAGGAACAGATGATTTTTATTATGTCCTGATATGTAAAACCATAGAATTCAAAGCGGCTGAACTTTCTTTTTCACACGACTGTGTAACTGAAAAAGTCAAAGAACATCACTTAACTTCTCTGAAAAACTACAGAACAGTTTTCAGACTAACTAAAACATAAAAAGAAAACACATACACAATCCAAACCACCAAAAACACACTTTGTTTTATTAAAGTGATTAACAGTTATTGAGCTATAGTAATGAATAGCACAGATGCATGTAAGTTGTGAAATGGAGGACAAATTCAAAACTAATTGATTACAAAACAAATTACCATAAAGAGTGAAGAGACCCGATTCAATTGGATCAATGATATTAAAGTGAATCAAAACAATGATTTATTTGCAGGCAGCATGCATACACCATAAACGCCTGTCTTACCTCCGAGCTATAATCATCAGCAGTAGTGGAAATTTCACTTTCAGGCTACAATTGAAACAAAATATGTACAAAAAAATGACATTATGCTTAGACCCTTAAAGTGATCCCCAACATGCACAATACCGCAGGACGGAAGCCAAACAATATATATATATATATATAAAAAAAACCCACTTTTTAAAATAGAAAAAAAAACCTGAAATGTTATATTTAAGAAAAACAACTTTATCACGTTGTCATCTCATGTGTTATAACCGATTGATATGTAAAGCAAATCTAATTGGTAACGTACGATGTGATAAAGTAGTGAAAGAGTTACTATATCAGAAGCAGGTGGTAGAGTATCTAAATTACAAACAGTCCATATCGGGGTCAATCCATTGATCCAAGTCTAGACTTTTTCTTGCTGCTCAAAAAACCCTCATTGTTTGGTAAGAAAATTGGATAGAGCATTTTTACCCAAAGAGAAAATGAAGTCTTTAGTTAAGTTTAATACCTTTTACTAAAGGGAAGGGACTTTGAACATGCACGGGATGGGCACAAAGCTATTCTGACCGCAAGACCAAGGCTGCGTTAGCTTTATGGTTTTTGCAGCCTGGAAAAAATTAATGGGCAGATGAGGCGGGCCTTATGTGTCACCAAATGCTATGTTTTATAGAAAAGTATTTTTGCTCACATTAAAAAGGGGCAATAGAAGTGAGTAAGAAGGGACCACTGCAGCCATTTCTAATGATAAACGGCTGAGGTCCCATGGTACCTGAGTCTGCATTCAGCACTGTGACATCTATACTAAAGAAAATTCTACTGAGCAATGTTTTATTTCTATACAAGGATCTGGATGTAATGAAAAAAATAATTAAGGCTAACTGAACCATTAACTTTGTATGATTTCTTTTTACTCTACTTGGCTCGCTCCTCCACAGCTTAAAAATCTTTTAGTGGGTAAGAGAGGGAAAGAGGGAATTGAAATCCAGTTTGCGCTGTTATATTGAAAAGGGTAAAAAAATTATTCACAACCTTAAAACAACCCTTTACCGGATAAAGCGAGAATTCAATAAAATGCGTATAAAAGCCATCAATCAACACAAGATCCAGGTTTCAGTTGGTTTTTGCGTTATTATATTACATTGTGGGTTAAGGGAGGTAAACAATACCACCATATTTTAGTATCTCTAGTAAACAAATTCAAAATGATTCTCTTTGAATGATATGTGTTCTTCTTTTGAGGAATATTGAATTTTGCTAATCTGATTTAATTTCATAATGACCCGGAGTTGCAGTGCAAACACTGACATTGCATCAACTCTGGTAATACTCCATTCTGGGATTACAGAAAGAGCCCTGTACAGCACTTTCTGCATCATTAGGTGCACAGAACAAACCCCGTTTAATATATCTCGTATATACCCGGTATATTACTGTCTTATTACTGGTAGAACGTTCTTTTCATTGGATCACCTGGGTTGTTCTATTAGTAAGATCTCTGAAAAAATAGCACCAGAAGGCAAGACATCATAAAATTCTACTTTTCTTCAATACGGATAAAAAGAGAAATGGTCAGAGAGAGAGAGATTGTATTTTACGCAAGGGAGTGATATAAAGGAACTGAGAGACACATCAGCGTAGTCATTTTGGACAGCAGTTCATGAAAGGGTTTTCATATCAGATCTTGCCTGGGTGCAATAAAGCCGCATAACTACCGGGAATCTTCTAGTTCTATCTGTATACTTTCTTCATTCACCAAAACATCTTCAATTGCATCGCTGACGATAATGTGTCCCTTTAGCTATAAGGTTACAAGCTAGGACATCATTATCAATAACTTTGGTATGGTTATCTTACTTAACCCCTTAAGGACAATAGTGGTTCTTACTTGTAGTATATTGTGGGACAATGGCTCTTTTAACATTTTTCAGTGTTGCTGTGATTTTCTTCTCTCTCATTTCATGCTCCCACACATATTATACATTGTTTTTTTGAGGACAAACAGGGCTTTCTTTAGATACCATTAATTTTATCATATCATCTAATTTACTATAAAAAAAATGATAAGATATGGGGATTTTTTGTAAAAAAAATAACTTTTTCTCACTTTTTAAACAAAAACCTTTTACTCATCTGCAAAATGAGTTGAGATTATAACACTAAAATCCAGATCCCCTGCAGCGCTGCAGGAGACCTGGATCCTCCTTTCTGGCAGCCTGTGGGCGTCTGTAGGCTGTCAGAGAGGAGGATCCAGGTCCCCTTCAGCAATGCGGAGGATACTCTGCTACTGCCCTTCACTTCCACCGGGGCTTCTATGATGGAACACCGGCGTCACATGACCTTCCGGAAGCTCCAGCGAAAGTGCCGGCCAGCAGCAGACTTTCACCGGCTCCCCCCACTAGACACCAGGGAGTCTGGAACATGGGGGCAAGGTGGTGGGGCAGAGTGGTGTATCGGGGGGGTAAAAGGCATTTTCAGGGAGGCAGGGTGACATCTGGGGGTATAAGGCATATCAGGGGGCACAGCGGCATATAGGTGGATATAAGGCATATCAGTGGGGCACAGTGGCATATCAGGGGGAATAAAGCATTTCTGGGGGGCAGAGTGGCATATCTGGTGGTATAAGGCATTTCGGCGAGCACAGTGGCATATTGGGGGATATAAGCCATATCGGGGGGGGGCACAGTGGCATATAAGGCATATCTGGGAGGCAGAATGGCAAGTCTGGGGTCAGATAGGGTCTTGTACCTTTTTAAATATAGCTTTTATTATTAGGTCAGTAAAATAAGAAGGCTAAATGCCATTGTGATAGAGATAAGTGTTGTGTGCGCAGAGAACAATGACACGTTAATGTAAATTTTACGTTTTTTATTCTGATGTTTGTTTTTAACACCCAGTTTGTTCATTAAATGATTTAAAATAAGTGAACAACTTGCCTATTGTTTTTTATACGATTAATCGAAAAAAAATAATCGGCCAACTAATCGATTACGAAAATAATCTTTAGTTGCAGTCCTACTGCTGATTGCATACATTAACCTCCAGCTACCACTCCAGCTACTATTCATGTAGAACCCTAAAGGAACAGGGTGCCATGTCTTAACATGCAATTTGTAGAACCACTTACTTCTATTGTATAGGTCTGGTCATGTTTTATAATTTCACCATGAGGCACGGTTCTCATGATGGTGAACTCGGCGGTGGTGGCAGCCGCACTAGTGCTCTGTGAGTGAGCCTCATCACTCTGTGATAAGTTGGCTTCGGGAACATCTTCACAGGGTTCAAGTTTTTTGGAGCCAGACGAACTTTTCTTCTTCTTGGCCTTTTTTGTTGAATTCTGGCTGTCAGTCTGTCCTTTCCGTTGCCTGAACTGGGCAAGCTGTGTAGGAAAAAAAATAATAATAATAAATTTCTTTCTGTATCAAAAAGACAAACCCACAAAAATGTCAGTAGGCATTGGCATCTTCCAAGGACACCTTAGTAATTTTCCAAGCATCTACTCTCTTTAGATGATATATTTCCTATGGTGACTGCATGTCAAAATTAGCAAGAATGCATTGTAAAGAAGCACCATGATTCCCTCAATGGTGACCGCATGCAGGAATGAATGGCAAATATTACTTGTATCATTTAATAGTCATTAGCAATTATTATATGGTGGTCCACCAATACAATCACAGGTCTTTATCATGGACTATCCACAATAATGCCAGCGAAACAAGAGTATACTACAGCAAACTTCATAAACCTAATAGTGACAATCTTTCTCTGAAATACAGCACATAATGACAGAAACCAAGGGATAGAACTATTTTTTACAGCTTTCCGACTCCTAAGCCATTAATGACATGTTCAATTTAACAAAATGCCTAGAAGACCATTTCTCAAACAAAGCTTTACGCTAATCCCCCAAATCAAATTTAGAGATTGGCAGTTACAATTATCCGAAATGTGCCAAGATCTCATTTGATACAAAAGCTATGAAAGCATGAACTGGATCTGAAACAGGAACATTTAACCGCATAGATCTCGGCTCAAAACCTCTGAAAAAAGCTCAATGCGCAAATTACACTAAAAAAACACTTCTGGAACATTACACTCCTCCACGACCAAACCGAAATAATATTAATACGCAAAAGCACACAATGGAAAACGAATGCCAAATGGCACTGGCCAACAGCAGCGCTTCGTCATTTTGCCGTAACATTTTACTGCCTATGAAGGCGTTCTACTTCAGCTCTATCTGAAACGAAAAACGATCAAGTACTTATTGCCGTATCAAGTCATCTACACATGATAAGGGAAAGTCGCATCCTACCGAGTTATTAAACCTTCATTTTCAATGGATAGTTTTGGAAGATAAAGGTGTTGCAGTAGTTTGGGCCAAACATAAGCCAGGACCAGGACATAATCATGTCCTGCATGCCCAGGGGCTTGGGGGGTATTACAGGTGAAGAATTGCAGAATCCCTCCACGCATTTATTAAAGGGGGATCAAACAGCACAAGTATCAAATGCATTAACGCATCCCTTCAGCAAAACTTGAAATGAAGCTCAACATGAAAATAATAATAAAACATTAACCAGGGCACAATACCCAACAGCAAATCAGGAAATATGCATTAACCCTACTCAGGAACATGATGCATGCTAAACAGACACAAATATATATATATAAATAATCAATCCAGTGAACTAAAAAGGTATACCGTACCTTGTAACAAAACATAACCGTCAAGGAAGAACAAACTGTATTGGAGGAGAGTGGCTTCCACTGTTACATGCCAACGGATTGTAAACTTCTCATGGCAGAGCGTATGTGATTTACTATGAAAACCCAAGTGTGCCAATCCTGTTATATACGGTATTCTTAAATCATTAGCAAGCTGGTCACCCAGCGACTGTAAGACAGTCAAGTCACGAACAATGATCACAGACCTAAATTCTCTAGAAAAACAACATTAAACACAATTTCTTTAGAATAGGCTCAGTCTGCAGAGGTTACATAGGTATTTTATGATGTCACCGTTATAAAAAATATATACTTTTGTGTCACTGAATCCATCCGGTATCAAGTGACTGGAAGTTGGTTGGTAAAGTGGACCAAAGATTACTTGTCATGTAAAATGGGGACTCTGGAGAAGGCATGAATGGAGTTCTCACTGTTTGCCCCTGAAATGGTTTTGAGGACTTTCCCTTTGGACCATTTTTAGTTTTTTAGTACCTGGGCAAATTTAAATGTCTTTTAGTAACTACAATTTCTGTATTTGGCTGTGACAGCCTGATGACGATCAGGATCTCTGTGCCAGAATATAACGGTTGATAATGGTCAAGCTCTGTGTCTTTTGCATCATTTCCTCATGTTGGTTGAGTCTTCTAACTTCTTTTTCCTCTAAAACATGGCTAAGCATCAATAGGAATAGTAATTCTGAACTTCAACTGGCCCTCGTCTTCTTGTGCTTGGGGACATATTATATTTTATTATATTTTTATGGACTGCATATAAACAATACTTGGTTCAAGAAACCATACAAAAACATTAGTAACACATTGTCATTATTTCTAATGGGAGTAATACATGTTTTTGCAATTCAATATCCCAATGACCACTATATCATAATATATAGTTTAAACTTAACAAAAAAAAACAAACAAACAAAAAAAAAACATAGCAAAATCAGAAAAATATTTTTCCGGTGCAATATCCAGTGAAACTTCTAAAGGTATACTTATTCACAAAACAAAAACGCTTATATAATAAAAATAATGTGGAGTAACGTGTACATATTATGTATACAAACTATAGAATATGTATACTTTTCAGTTTCTGAACTGGTGCCAAGTCAAATTTAAGTGAAACCTGCATTTAGACAAAGATATCTTCAAAACCCAACTTTCAGCAGCCTTCATGGAATGCTGTCCGACTCCCTACCTAAGTATGAATGAATGAATGAAAGTGCTGACAAGGCTACAGGGGTCACTGCATGTTTACAGGCAGAATTTAGAAGGAAATACTATCTTTTATATTTTTCTTTTATCTTGTTTTATAACAAGATGTTGCCCTAAATGACTCCAGACAAATAAACAACTTCACTGATCTGTAATCTCCAGTTCCTTGCTCTGCAGGCAAGATGAATGCTCCAACTTAAGGACATTATTTTGGAAGTTTCATTTTTATTTTCATTCTATGTTCAAACATGTGTGCAGAGAAATATTTATCCATAGTGTGCTTATTTGGAAACGGAGTTACATTTTCAAATTCTGATGTTTGATGCAAATTTGGAATCATTTAGGAGCTCTGAACTCTACTAGAGATCATCGCTCCGTCATACAAACCGCACATTGTCAGCCCTCTGTGCCTCCTGTTACAGCCACAGGTGCCAGAACCATTTGGTCAACAGCTGTTCGCTTCACCAAGATATTGTATCTGACCTCCTATCACACACAATTTCGACAAATGACGGAAGTAGACGTGGAAGAAGTTTGTATGCGTTTCTACAAACCATACTTTTAAATTATTTTAAAAATAAATAAAATAAAGCGTTTTATACAATGGACAACAAATCTACGCAAATCACAATTTTACAGAAAAATACATTTTGGCTTCAGTCAAAGTGGCTGATAATATTGGATAACCCGAAATGCCGCCATTCTTAACTCACTCGTGTTTAGGATGCCCTTCCAAAGGGACAGCAAGGGCTGGCTTAACTAAGTAAGGATTCATATTCATGGATGTCCAAAGCTATGCATGTAAGGTTGGTTACCAACATACTAAATGTTCTCTGTAAATGTCATTACACATTTATTTAGTAAACTGACCTAAAAAAACTAAAATCTGGGAAACATTGTGCTTATTTGCTTCAAGGCATGATACAATATGTTAAAAATTTAATGTAATGAATAGAAAGGGATTGGAGCAGCAGCGTGTTAATTGGCAGTGAACAGTCAAATAAAATTAGAATATACACACAGTATCATTTTATATCCAATATATATATATATATATATACACACACATACACACACACATACATATATACATACATACACAGCCATATGTTCTCCAACACTCATCACTAAGTAAATCCTGCATATTTTAAAGATCATACGGTGAACTTTGAAGCACAGGAGAACAAATAACAAATAACAGATTTATTGCCCAACAATATGGCTAAAGAAAAAAAGCGAATCCACTCCTATTTTCTTGTATAAACATACTTAATTCTTAAGAATTTTACTGCATGCAGCATGTAATAACTAAATAATACATGTATGCACTAAATTGCATGGAAGTCCATGCAAAATGGACTCTAACACGTATTAAAAGATAAAAGTATGATTTGGGGATAGATGACAGTCACAGTGTTATCGTACAATGTTATCGTACAAAGCAGTGACGAATTTGCTTGTTTCTGAAAACGTTTCCTCTCTGGAGACAAAACTTCCGTGGGTTACTGATGGAAACAGCCAGCTGAGATTGAGCTCTTGAGGTTAAGATATTCATAGCCGTGTTTTTCCAATATCCCAGAGAGCCTCTGATGCCTTGCCGGTGATAAGCGCCTGTGAACTCCCATCATGCCAAGTCTTCTGCCCCCCCCACCCCTAAGAGAACAGGCCATTCAACGTAAGAGATCACAAATCTAAAACCACATGTATTCTAGTAAAAGGTAAAAATCCCCGGAAGAGTGATCAGGTTTTATGAATGTCTGTGTCGGAATAGAATGTGGCCGTTAGTAAATACCGCAACGCTCGTGTGCCTCGTGAACCGGGCTGAGAACCGCTGGACACGGATATCATCTAATTGGGAGAGTACAAGCCAAGATTGTCGGGGAGAACAACTGCAAAAAGGAATTTCTAAAGCATTTCAAGTTAAATTCACAGAGCAGACATGAACTTGGTAACATCCAGACATGATTGAAATAGCCAGACAGCGTCTACTCTATTTTCAGCAAAACATACACTTAAATGATCAGAAGAAGAGACACAGAAGTGGGTTTTTTTCATTAGAGCTACATACCCGTTATTGAATAAATCTGTTTACGGATTAGTCTGGTCATTACCAAGACAGCGAAGCGCATGGCTAGGAGGCACAAGCGGACGAACCATAGACTTTTTAGAATAAGCAGATTATCAAACCTACATGTAGCTTGGCCTTTTATGATTTTTAACTGGGGTAGAATTGGTCTGGAGATGATACATTACATTTATTTATAGAGCCGGCAGATTCTGTAGCATTATTAAGCAACTCTGTTCAATTTCCTTCCATAAAGTTCTCTCTCAAAAATGCTGCTCAACAACAAGGAGGAAAAAGAATTTCAGCCGGCCCCACTGTATACAAATAAGGTGGACTTTAACCGCAATAAATATATACACACACATACACACAGTATCTCAAAAAAGTGAGTACACCCCTCACATTTTTGTAAATATTTTTCTAATATATCATGCATGTGACAACACTGAAGAAATAACACTCTGCCACATTGTAAAGTGTACAGCCTGTATAACAGTGTAAATCTGCTGTTCCCTCAAAATAACTCAACAAACAGCCATTGATGTCTAAACCTTGGCAACAAAAGTGAGTACCCTCCTAAGTGGAAATGTCTAAATTGGGCCCAAAGTGTCAATATTTTGTGTGGCCACCATTATTTTCCAGCACTGCTTTAACCCTCTTGGGCATGGAGTTCACCAGAGCTTCACAGGTTGCCACTGGAGTCCTCTTTCACTCCTCCATGACGACATCACGGAGCTGGTGGATGTTAGAGACTTTGCGCTCCCCCACTTTCAGTTTGAGGATGCCCCACAGATGCCCAATAGGGTTTAGGTCTGGAGACATGCTTGGTCAGTCCATCACCTGTTTCCTCAGATTCTTTAGCAAGGCAGTGGTCGTCTTGGAGGCGTGTTTTGGGTCGTTATGTTGGAATACTGCCCTGTGACCCAGTCTCCGAAGGGAGGGGATCATGCTCTGCAAAGTCACAGTACATGTTGGCTTTCACGGTTCCCTCAATGAATTGTAGCTCCCCAGTGCCGGCAGCACTCATGCAGGCCCAGACCATGACACTCCCACCATGCCTGACTGTAGGCAAGAAAACTTGTCATAGCACTCCTCACCTGGTTGCCGACACACACGCTTGACACCATCTGAACCAAATAAGGTTATCTTGGTCTCCTCAGACCACAGGACATGGTTCCAGTAATCCCTGTCCTTAGTCTGCTTGTCTTCAGCAAACTGTTTGCGGGCTTTCTTGTACATCATCTTCTGGGACGATAGACCATGCAGGCCAATTTGATGCAGTGTGCAGCGTATGGTCTGAGCACGGACAGGCTGACCCCCTCAGTGATTTAACCTCTGTAGCAATGCTGGCAGCACTCATACATCTATTTCCCAAAGACAACCTCTGGATATGACGCTGAGTACGTGCACTCAACTTCTTTGGTCGACCATGGCGAGGCCTGTTCTGAGTGGAACCTGTCCTGTGAAACCGCTGTATGGTCTTGGCCACCGTGCTGCAGCTCAATTTCAGGGCCTTGGCAATCTTCTTATAGCCTAGGCCATCTTTATATAGAGCAATAATTCTTTTTTTCAGATCCTCAGAGAGTTCTTTGCCATGAGGTGCCATGTTGAACTTCCAGTAACCAGTATGAGAGAGTGTGAGAGCGATAACACCAAATTCTACACACCTGCTCCCCATTCACACCTGAGATCTTGTAACACTAACGAGTCACATGACACCAGGGAGGGGAAATGGCTAATTAGGCCCAATTCAGACATTTCCAGTTAGGGGTGTACTCACTTTTGTTGCCAAGGTTTAGACATTAATGGCTGTGTGTTGAGTTATTTTGAGGGGACAGCAAGTTTACACTGTTATACAGGCTGTACACTTTACATTGTAGCAGAGTGTCATTTCTTCAGTGTTGTCACATGAAAATATACAATAAAATATTTACAAAAATTTGAGGGGTGTACTCACATTAATTATAAGGTGCTGCTGAAGACCAAAGTTGTACACAACCCACAGCACACTCACATCAAATGGGTAATAAACTCTCAAAACTATATATTTTATTACAGCTAGTTAAAAAAAAAATCTTTTAAGTGTTTTTAAGTAGCCTTAATAAAAACCATAGTTTTGACAATTTATTACCCATTTGATGCGAGTGCGCTGATCTATGGATACATTATATATACACATATATATATATATATATATATATATACACATATATATATATATATACATATATACACATATATATATATACATATATACACATATATATATATATATATATATATATACACATATATATATATATATATATATACACATATATATATATATACATATATACATATATATATATATACATATATACCGTATTTGCTCGATTATAAGACGACCCCGATTATAAGACGACCCCCCAAAATCAAAATATTAATTTAGGAAAAAAACAAAAAGCCTGAATATAAGACGACCCTATAGGAAAAAAAGTTTTACCAGTAAATATTAATTCATGTAAATATATTTTTTAAATTTCCTTTTATTTGCCAACCTGCCCCCCCCAGTTATGCCACTCTGCCCCCAGAAATGCTTTATACCCCCCCTATTTGCCACTCTGCCCCATGATATGCCTTATACCCCTATATGCCACTCTGGCATATAGGGGGTTAAAAGGCATATCATGGGGCTGAGTGGCATATAGGGGGTTAAAATGCATTTCTGGAGGTATATATGCATATCATGGGGCTGAGTGGCATATAGGGGGTTAAAATGCATTTCTGGAGGTCCAGAAATGCATTTTAACCCCCTATATGCCACTCAGCCCCATGATATGCCTTTTAACCCAGCATGTACTGGCTGCCTTGGCTTGATAGGAGTGTGATTGCTGCTAACAGCAATCACACTCCTATCAAGCCAAGGCAGCCAGTACATGCTGGAACCTGGGGATGATAGTAGTGGGATTACAGCCTCCCTATGCCATGCTACAACCCCCACCCCCCCTTACACATCCATGCTATCACACACAAACATTTAAATACTCATTCATTCCATTAATCACACATACTTCACACATTAATCACACATACTTACCCAAAAACCCTCCCCCACCCCCTTACCTGAACTGCAGATCTCTCACTCGAAGACTTCTGCAGGGGACCGGCTGTACCAGCAACTTCTCTGGCCCCGCCCCCAGAGGAGGGAGGGGGAGATAGAGTTCTGTGAGGAAGCTACAAGCTTCCTGTCCTCCTGCTTCTAACGGAAGAGACGCTGCTCGCGACCGGTAAGCAGCATGGCCCCAGCCATTTTTTTGGGGTCTGATTAGAAGACGACCCCGATTATAAGACGAGGGGTATTTTTCAGAGCATTTGCTCTGGAAAAAACCTCGTCTTATAATCGAGCAAATACGGTATATATATACATATATATAATCAAAGCAGATTTGCCTCTTTTGAATTATTTCTGCCACAAACCATGACTGTGTTAATCTGGAAACACGTAGTTCCTTTGGAAGAATGTGGAAGTTGAGATACAGGTTAATTTACAAAGAAAAAAAGGGGGGGTTTGCGTCACGCCGGCTTTCATTAAGAAATCTTCTGGCCTCCTGGGCACGTCACCAAATCTGTAGGCAAACAATTGATTCAGCTACTCTGCGACGAGTTACTTTTCCAGCAGGGAATGTACTTCTGTACAACGCACTCCCTATTCTGTAGCTCAAAAATAGCAAATGTTTAGTAAGACTTTTCTGCTGCCAAGAACTTCTCCCGAGCTGGTATTCATAACTACTGGAACTTGGACAACATGCTAAGCGACTAAAAGCAGCTGAAAGACGGGAATGAAAACCATGAATGCATTTCTTTTTAAATTTCAATAAATGCCAGCCAATATTACGCGGTTTCATATTGTTTGCGCACAATAAATAAAATGTCAGCATTTAATATTGCACTATGATTAATAACTACAGAAAATAAGCAGGCGTTATATGAATAGCTCCAAAGGCTATTCTCTTTTTCCCACC
Organism: Spea bombifrons; assembly: GCF_027358695.1. Lineage (NCBI taxonomy): Eukaryota > Metazoa > Chordata > Amphibia > Anura > Pelobatidae > Spea > Spea bombifrons. The sequence goes on along the minus strand of NC_071091.1, from coordinate 16,100,472 downwards.
TCATTTGCTGATATTGTCCTCACTTTTTTCTTTTACATTCTCTTTCTAAATGCTATTCTGCAACCCACACATCCATATGCACACAAATACACATACATATACACAGTACGTCCTCCACCTCCTGTATGTTCTTTGTGGTCTGTAGTTCAATCACTCTGCTGTGCACCCGGAAATTACATCACTTCTCAGCAGGAAGTGTCAGTGAGGGAGGATGAATGGCACACATCGTGAGACCCAATCAGATCAGCGCTTCATGGGACAGATAAGAGCTACGAATCCATTAGAACGCCAAGGCCCTGGAACAATTGCTGGGGGGCCCTCAGAATGCTGGAATCTTGGAGCAATTATGTATGGTATGACCGGGGGGGGGGATGTCTGCTACTGGGGGGGGGGGTCACCTAATGGACATGGATGCTTCGGCAAGCCTTTGGAAAAAGCAGGAGGGCCCGAGCTTCCCACTCTCACCTTATGGGCTCAGCACACTAGTACCGGGCTTACCCCCGATGGCGGCCTGACTGAAGAGTGTAGTTTAAAGTAATCACCGCACACAGTGTAGTTTAAAGTAATCACCTGTCTGGTAGCCATGTTAAAAAGACAAATCATTTTACGAGTAGCTATTTCCTCCTAGCTACTTGAGTTAATGTTGCCTTTATGGTGAAGGTCGATTATGGGGCCTTAGAAGCGAAAGTAGCAACCTGTAGCTCCATGGCTTTTATAAAGAACACCTGACTCTCCCTGACATTTCTATTATTGCAAATAACAGCCAGATGTTACACTATTTAAAAACTCGGGAAGTGCCTAAAATGACACAGTTAGCACAGCTACGCCATAGCCTACTGGACACCAAGATGACGGAGAAAACCTGGGATGGATGGCTTTATTAGATACTGAGAGGTTTCCGGTGGGCTGACTGGCCCGGGGCAGGTTTAAAGGCTATGGCTGCCCAGGGGGTCCTGTAACATAATATGAGAGAGGAAATGCAGACAGCGTTTTCGTTGGGAGTGTTTAGTTACTACATATAATAAGTAACGCATCAGCCGTTGCAGAAAGTCTATAAAGAATAGCGGATATGGCCTGGCTCTACTTTCTGCAAGTAGTCGGGGAAGGGTATGAGACCTTAAAATGCTTTCTGCTGAGTGACGAGCACATTCAATAGAAATGCATGCAAGCTGTAGAGGCTATGATGACGGTGGGGCATTTATAAAGGCGGCTGAACATAAAATCATTTGTGAGGCTTGGACTCCGAATATATGTAGGACACTATGTGATACAATTAAGGTATATAAACCTGCAAATAGAAGCAGACCACCCAGCCATGCTTCCTAAACACAACATGGTTTTACCGCACAGGATGGGTAAAGAGTACTTGTGACTTTTAAAGGAGAGACGTTGGGCTTTAGTTACTTACAGCAACTATTCAGAAAGCTTGGACCACTACAGTTACTCTAGTTAATATCTGGCATGCTAGGTATTGTAGTCTAGCGACAACATGGGGCTAACAAGTACATCCACAGAAATGAGTTACCTGTGAATGTGCTTTCTATGGTGCTGATCATGTCAGGCATTGATGAGTAGACCAGGGGTACCCACCAGGTGTTCCTTCATCATGTGCCAACATTTGACAACGAAAGGCTAAAGATCATAGGAGTTGTATTTCTACTTTATACCTTGATGTTTGCCATACCTTGTCTTAGACTAGTAAGTTATACTGAACACTACTTCCCAACTGTACCACAACTTTATACATTTGGATCAGATGGTTACCAGTAAAGCACAGAGGATGAAGAGAACCAGGTCCAGCATGCCCCATACCGCAAAACTAGTCCGCTGCAGAAACATACTTGCAATCACAACCCTCCCAATTACAATGCATTTCAAAATAAGAAGGAAATTGTACCCAAATCACAATCTGCCAGGGCTAGCATATAGGTATGATTGTCTCCAGTAGTTATACCATCTAATAAAAAAGGACATTGATAAAACGTAAAGTTTGGGAATGTATTGTTTAACTATGTATAGTGCTGGTGACCCTGCAGCATAGAATAAATACGGTAACATGTTCTTACGATATAGAAATATCACAAAGCTTTTCCTACAGTTATACACATGGGACACAAAGAAGTATATATATATATTTATAACATACATATATATATGAGCTTTAGCACATAAAGAGTCTATATGTGCCTAATATTTTTTTTAAATGGACAATTTTACAACAATAAGCAAAGTTCAGAGAGAAATGCAAGTATCACAGCACTGATTTTATTTCTGGTGCAGCTAACATGAATTGGCATGAAGTCGGGTCTTTTTATTTTAGAATATTCATCTGGTAGTCACGAGTAGTCACTAGGCTAAAAGCCTCTTTGGTACAGAGGGCATTTTCCCTGTCGATCCTGTAGTTTTATCCTGGGTTCATTATAACGTGATTTGTCCTACTTTCCATAAAATATGAGTTGTGTCACCGACGGTTACAGACCATCATGTCTGCCACCTGTCACGCTCACAAAGAAGCTGGCATTGTGTGACAGAAGCGTCAACAGGCATACAAACAATCTGAGCCTCAACAGGTGCTGGCATATTGTGGATATGTCACCACAGGAGACGCAGACGCCTTCGCAAAAGCAAGCGGCGACATCTGCACACAAGAGAATGGAGTGACACAGATGCATGCACTGAAACGTAAACAACCGGCATGCACACGGCATATAAACTGCACCGCACACACTATGCATCACGGTGATGCAGGGCTTTGATGACTACACACAGGATGAACACGGGGATAGACGGTCATACATGCAGTCCTAGGAAACAACTGGGAGATGGTGATCAGCGTACCAGCATCACGGCACATGCTGTCATACGGATGCACTGACACAGTTGTCAGGCTGTGACACGACTAACAATCATTTCTCCCGCGTGACATTACCTTAGCCTTGCCGGCTTCCACCTTCCTCTTCCTCTCTTGATCCTCTTCCTCCATATCTATAACAGAGACAAGCAGCAAAGCGGAGCGTTAGGTAGAGTAGCAGCAGCCGCACTCCCCCATCTCCACGTAAACATTCGGCGCTCCCCTGTGACGTCAGAGAAGCGACGACCCGGTCAGGGAGAGACCGCCTGTGGGCGTGGCCTCATAGACATGTGTGACAATGGGAGCTGAGCGCTGGGCGGTCACTATGGTGTCTGGTGTAATGAGACACAAAGGCAACACGTGGAACAGACTTATATATATTATATATATATATATATTATATATATTATATATATTATATATATATACGGGCTTGTATACTGACATATCTGCCTGGGAGGGGTAAATAAAGCGCGTGTCACCCTATATTATAAGCAGTGCATACAACATTTACCACCAGTATATAACAACATGGGTTTAGAATCGATACCAGTAAGAGTTATCTTAAAGACGTTCGGGTCTAGTCACTAAAGTTAGAGTTTCGCCTGTCACTTCACCAGTCATTATGAAAGGGCCATCACTGGGAGGTTCCTCCAGCTAGAAGGGCCTAGCTGGCCCTGTATAATGTATAATCTAATGGAAGTGGAGATTTAGGCAACAGCTCTCTGATTAATATCTGCTTATGATATCTGGAGTGTCCCTTTAAAACTAAAGAGTGTCTTGTTGCACATTTTTTGTTACATTATTCACAGAATTTGGGGGAAACTCTAAGGTGTGGGTAAACCGAGATAGACCTCAGCGTGCCGTCTGTTTTACCCCTTCTTGGGGTCTTTTCTGCCCATACAGAGTCTGCAATGTTATAAATCTGATTTTTAAGTCCTGTATAGCGCCCACTAGTGGAGCTTTGCATGTATTGTCTATTTTTCCTGCCAGAAGGCATAATGAAGGTAATGTGAGATATCTTGGATCTCTTAGTGATTTAACCATACTTTATCGAAAGGCCATCCTGGTTCTTCTTGCAGATAACAATCAGGATTTGCCTTTTATTATGCATTGTGAAATCAGTGAGTAGAAACAATCACCTGCAAACCGCCAATTTATAGCTCAATTTCATCTATGTTCACAGAAAATGATATAGTAACATGTTTCAGAACCAAACAGTGATCTGCATCATTTTCTTAAAGTAATGGCTAGTTCTGTTTTTTGAAAGACAATACAACTGATATAAGGGCGTGTTAATTTCCACTTATCACCGATTAAATAACATATGTAGAAAACTAAATGGTAATACAGATGCCTGGAACTATGGACGCTTCCGATGTGATCTTATTCATATTTATGAGATATGAATGTGCCAATTCTCTGCTTTCCTGACAAAAGATCACCACTTGAGTAAATCCATTGTTTTGTGCGGTGCATCTGAAGAGCACTTTCTTGTACAAGGAAGAAGATGTTGAATAAATGCATATTAATGAAGTATTAGTCACCAGCGTGGAGGATTCTGACAATAATAGGATTTCTTCCTGGATACAGATCTGAAATATTAATATGTCTCACGTGTTAGCAGAGATATAAAGCACAGGGTAAATTAGTATATATACATGGGATTTAAATTACAGATACGGCATATTTATACCTGGCGCAGAGGTATCCAAAGTGTCCGTACGCAGAATAGGTGGGCAAGCAAGTGTGGGCTTCCAGCTCCTTAAGAGGAACGTGAGGCTCCTCTCTTTCAATATTTAGGTACCAGAGAGAACCCATATGTAACTCATGCATATGATAGCTGAGCGGTCCCAATTTGTAAATTTGGTGCCCCCTTTGCAAATGCATGGAGGGATTCTGCAGAATCTCCTGACTTGGTCTACTCACTGCCAGTCAGCGCCAGCGCTTGCATGGAGAGGGTTTCAGAATGGTGTAATGAGACACCCTGCGGCCATGCACTGAAAGCAGTCAATCAGTGATGTGAAAACAAGAGCACAAAGGGTGCACTGTACTGCAGCAATAGAGCTGCAGCTTCTCCAAAAGGCCAGTTATTTTTTTTAAAAAAACAGGTTGAAGAATGCATATTAAAGTTTTGCATTCTTTGTTGGTAAGGGTTATTCATACTTTGAAAAAGTTATAGCTTTACAAAAAGAGATGTGTGCCTTATGTGATAGAAATCTCAGATACATGAGCTATTTCCAGACTCAAATGAATATATATATTTTTTGTTTATTTGCATTAGCTGAGTACAATTTAAAATGCGTATTTAAAAAAAAATGTAGCGTTCCAATTTTTTATAAAAGATGTTTATATAGTTTATATAAAAGGGCCTGACTTCAAAGAAAGCCTTAATTGTCTGGAAAAAACCCAATAGATGTTTGTGGATACACGTAATGAGAATAGGGAAGACAGGGTTAAACAAAGACATAGCGAAAAACACTGGAACTGCTTGTGTCCTTAAGTGTAAAGAAGCCTGTGTCCTTAAAGAGGACAATGTTAACAATTTAAAAATGGTCCTTGAATGATCCATCCCTTCCCATAAGTAATTCTTTAGTTTTGTAAAATTTTGCTCCATTAAAATTGTTTTTGTTTATTATTGGAATGCTTAACTGTACTATGTTGCAAAACCAGACACTGGTTGTTGGGCTATATAAACTGCAAATATATATATATATATATATATACACCTATATATAGATAGATAGATAGATATTATAAAAAAAATATGCTGTTTTATGTGATTAAACTATAAGAGCAAAGAATAAAATGTTAGATCTGCTTAGACTTGTTTGCATAACAGAGAGCTAAAAAAAATTATATATATATGATATATATATATATTATATATATATGATATATATATTATATATATATGATATATATATTATACATGTTATACATGTTATATATGAACATAGATATGTATATAGTATACATCACATATAATGCAAGTCATGTACATACCTCTGGCTGACTGGTGTTTCTGTTTTCGATATACGGGAGTGGAACAGCTTATAGTCTGACAAATTTTAAACTCCAGACATCTTCTTTTAGACATATTTCTTCACCATAAACAAGAATATAATATATATATATATATATATATATTTAAATTATTCCTTAAACTCAAGGAGCTGATGGTTTTGACAAGTAGGGAGCTTGGATACACAGTGGTTTAGAAAGTTTGGCCTGATTAATAATTTATACTGAAAGAATAAAATATCCGGCTCTGTAATTCGAGAAAGCACTTGGTAAATAATGGATAATTTGGGGACATATCAGCGCTCTTCAAAAATTACTCAATGATACCTTTGTTTAGTAGAACCATGTCTATAGTACTAAATATTATACATTGTATTGTTTATTTTCTGATAAACAGTTATTCTGTTTCTGAATATAATTTTTACAATAGACTTGTCCTTCCCCTGAAAAAACATTATGAATACTATAAATGTGATTAGTGATATTACCCTAATTAGAATTTTAAGTCATATCCCTTTTTTTCCCAGGGAACAAAGAAGCAGAGTAAATGTTAAGCTAAACCTGCGCATGTCTGCATTAACAATGGTTCTGTATGATATGCTGAAGACATGCATGGCTTATTGAAGCTTTAATATATATATATATATATATAGAGAGAGAGAGAGAGAGAGAGAGAGAGAGAGAGAGAGAGAGATACACAGTACTTGCAACAAAAAATTTACAAATGACTGTATGGAGTGAAACAATATATAATAAGTGTTATAACTTTGTATTTAGGATGCTAGTTGTATTCAAATGCAATCTTCACTGATGAATCACGGTAAATGAAGGGGACCTTGCATGCAGCGTCCTAGTTATGTCTTTAGTGGATGCCAGCGATGGAAAATAGAACTTTGAATTGTAACTGTAATTCAGAATATTAAAGAGAAATGACGGAAGTTGCAGATGGTTTTCAGTGGTGGATTCAATTCTGGCTTTATCTCTGAAGTCATGAATAGTCTTTAAACTTTTTTTAAATAAACTTAAAATTAAAAGTATATGATGCATCACAATTCCTAAAAATATAGCCATTATGTCTCTTTACGACAATGTGAATTATGTTCAGCTGCATTCTTTGAAATTAAATATTTTGCTTATTATAGACTGCCACCTACTGTTTATTCTGTGCGTTACAAGGTGTTCTTCGTACCTGTTTTCAAACAGATACATTAATCAGATTGAAGTTTAGCACCACATTTTGGCCAAAGCACTTTCTACATTCTTGTACATTCCGTGAGATCAGGAGGCCATTGAAAGGTTTCACTTTGTATGAATGTTATGAGACCTCCAACAGATGGAGTAAATACAGAAAATACAAATAAAAATCAATCATCTTTATAAATATGTTTTAATAAAAGTCATGAGAGGGCTGGAACCTTTTGGCCCAGGGACCAGGCAAAGCCATTGGCCCCTCATGCACATATATCGTTATATACACACAGACATATCTACCTATTTATACACATGCATTAGTAAGCCAATGACAACTGTAAAAAGGTTACCCGGGTAACTCAGTAATATGTCCACACATAACCAATTACAGATCAGATAATGCAATATAAAAAAGAAATTAATTGAAAAGTGACCAATTAAATGTAAAGGCTATATTTGAGGGGGTAACCCTCTAGATAAACTTAATCTCTTAGTGTATGCTTACAGGGCCGGCCTGGGAAAGAAAAGCAGCCCTGGAAATATTTGGACACCTGCCCCATATATGAGCATGGTCGAGCTCATGTGCTCACACAAAACACCCGGGGTATAACTAGAAACCATGGGGCTCAGGGCACCCCAACTTCACACGCAACATGTCCCACAGTGGCACATTTGCTCCCAAACAGCTTGTCTGTGCCACCTTTGCACTCAAAAAGCTTATCTGTGCCAGCTGTTTTCCCAAACATGTCTGTGCCATGTTTGCCCCCAAAGCAGCTTGTCAGTGCCCCCAAGCAGCTTATCTGTGCCATCTTTGTCCCCCAAACAGCCTGCCTGTGCCATCTCTTCCCTGAAACAGCCTGCCTGTGCCACCTCTGCCCCCTTAATAGCCTGCCTGTGCAATCTTTGCCCCTGCCACCTCTGCCCATCAACAGTCTGTCTGTGCCACCCCTGCCCCTGAAACAGAAACCAGGATATTTACAGTTGTTTTGTTTTTATAAGAACAAGCTTAATTTTCATTGTTTTCCTTTTTTGTTTTAATTTTGGTATCAAATAAAAGCTGTACTTGAATTGTACCTATAACCTAGATGTGGCTCTATCAACAGTATAAAAAGAAATCTTGATTTATGTCATAGAGGCTTCTTCTGTCCTTCACTGATATACATTGATACACATAGGCATTATCACACCTGGGAACTTCTGGGCTCCGGCTACCCGGAGCCTTCTCTTGCGGGATGCGGCCAGCACTGCACACTTACATCAGCGGGCGGTCCCGCTGATGTCGGTGGGAGGTCCCGCTGATGTCGGTGGGAGGTGCCGCTGACTTCGATGGGCACTCCTACTGATGTTAATGGGAGTTCCCGCTGACCTCGGGGGCGTTCCCAGCTGATGTTGGGGGAGTTCCTGATGATGTTGAGGGGGTTCCTGATGGCATTGGGGGAGTTCCCGCTGATGTTGCAGGAAACACCTCCATTTAAAGGAAAAATAAGCCGGGCGAGTTAAGCTGCCCCCGTCCCACATACCTTTATCACCACTGGTGTGGCTGATCCCATCTTTTAATGTGTGGTGCCAAATAAATATAAGTGTTTGCATGCTGCAAACTATAAGCGTGTAATGTGTGGCTGTGTGTATCCAGCAGGTCACTAGCCCGAAAGTGCCAGGGATGATTTTAACCTGAATACTGTTTTAGGCAAATACCATAGTTAGAGATGTGGCCATGGGGACTTTACCAAGACCTTTTCTGTGACCTATATTTACTGTCTAACTAAGGCATTTAGAAGATGACATCAGTGGCCCTTCCTGGTGATGTCACACCAGTCACGCAAATATCACAGGACACACGATATTGTTAACAAAAAGTGGATTTTATTATACTAACATTTTCAGGGACTGGCATAAAACTGGAGTGAACTGCCGGCAGAGTAGGTTTTTTTTTTTTTATAAGGTACTTTAATATGCATTCTTTGATCGCATGGCATTAGACAACCCCTCCGGGGAAAGAAAAGCAGAATTCTGCTACATTCCAAGTTGTTATATTTTCGATTTGAAACTAAATATTTTTCGAAATTTGTTCTGCATTTCACATAATCATGTTACATGGATCAAGAGTTTTGTGAAATGTAACTTTTGTATGTTGTAATTATTTTGACTGCCTTTTTTCAAGTTAATCCCCCCGTTCTATTCTGCACCGTGTATTACATAAACGAATGTGATTTGTGGTCCTTTCAAAATGCCACTTCTTATCTGCATTACCTGCATTTCATTACATTTTATTTATGCACTTTATAAGTACTAGGAAAATAATTCTTTCTTAAGTTGCAAAGCGAAAGCGCACAGTACCATTTTAATAAGCTTAACATAAATGTCAATATATCACAGTGCGCTTAAATGCCAAAAAGCATATGTATTTTTTGGCACATGGTCTTCATGTAGTGAATGGAGCTTTTGTAGAAGACGGCGGGCCGCCAGTAAAATAACAACTACAGTGATGTACAGAAAAGATTTTACTTAAATGTCATAGCACACAAAATAGGTTATAATGTCCTAGTAATGTCAAAATAAAAAACAACAAGTGCAGACACCAAAAAATAATATGTTTTATTATTAAGCTTTTGATATGGAAATGCAGTCAGTAAACGGAATTATTATGCTTAACTCTTTACTTCTTTCATTTCTATGTAAGAAAATAGTTGAAACAATAATTGATCTGTAAAGATGTTTCAAAGGATACTGTGAATTTACAAACAAGAGACCAAGAACCCCCCCCCCCGCTTTTAGAAAGACCTACATAAGTACCAGTTTTCAGTAACTGAAAGAAATACGAAAAGGATTTTCGCTTTTACGATAAATGGCCCAAAGCGCTCATTGCTTATTCACTATACTTTCGGATAGCAGGGTAAGCCTGTATTCACTAAATTGTGTGCTGAACATCTGAACTTATCTTACTATATTTTACATTATGAAGGTCCAGGTGACATTCTCCTGCAAGGATATGCTGAGCTGGCCCTGCATAATGCATAGCTAATGCAGTAAGATAATGATCAAGAATGACCCTTACATTACCTATTCATTATGCCGTGCCAGCTCGGCCCTTCTTGCAAGAGAAGCTCATTTGGGTTGGTTCTTTATCCTAATGTTATGAGCTGTGTCATATTTACCTTGGGGCCGTGCTCCCTCTGCAGCCCCTGTCTCAGTACTGAGCACCGAGACATGACTTTATATCCTGGCACTCCTCGTTTTAAACACGTGCAGCGTTACTGCCAACTCAGCACAGCCCTCCATCTTGTACTTTGGCCAGATGGGGACATGCCACCCTAGGCCTTATTGCCTAGGCCAGAATATACTGTGGGTTATCAGCGGTTAAAATGTTTAACCTGGCGAAATACTCATTAAAAAGGTAAATGACAATACCCTCACAACGCAAGTAAATGCAGCCTCTTAAGAATGTTCTGCTTTATAAAACTAGACAGTAATAATGCCCATGATCTGCGGACACTGTGCAGTTTGCATGAAGTGCATTCGGTAACCCAGAATAGGAAGATCACATTGACCATTCATTCTGGCACACATATATCTTTCACATGATGATGACCAGCATATGCAAAGTGCCCCTGCCCCCCCATTTTAAAATGTGAAAACAGCCACTCTCTCACAACATTAATCACTCTCACTCACTCTCTCACGCTCTCTCTCTCTCTCACTGTCTCACTGCCTTCTCTGCCAACCACTTCCATGTTCCTTCGTCCACTTCCCTGTGAACCAGGCTCAATCATTTGCGGAAGTGCTCTGCGAGGCCAGAATAATGAAGACTCATGAAGCACATCTCTTTCTCCCGAATCTGTCTGCACTATTCTGTCCTCTCAGAGTATTTCTGCAAAGGATGCCCACATTGAAATGTAAAATAAAATGTATCTTACTGGAACTAAGGATTCTATTTTACATCCCCAAGAGATTAACGCTGCTACGTGTCATCATGCAGTTTTTTAATAGGCCAGCAGCTGAAGTGTTAGTAGAATACAGAATAATGTAACTGAGACAATACAAGTGAAAAATCATTATCACTGCAGGCTCTACAGAGATTTTTGAATCAATACAGTTTTTGCTTCCAGTAACTTTTTGCCAGCTTAGTAACGGAGACATGGACTAGGGAGTTGGGATGTTATGTTCTCACAAACGCCAGACTAAACTACATATGGTTGTAGATGTGTTTAGTGAACACATAGGATCAGAGATTGAACTTATTTTTACAGATGTATTTTGTCTGGAGTGAGAGAATTTACTTACCTAGGCTTGGTTGCCCTAGTCCAGAATACACCACTGGGTAGAACCGGTGTTACTGAGTGGAGATTAAAAGAGGAGCCACTTTTAAAGCGTTCCCAGGAAAAAGGAGCTGTGTATCTGCCGAGACATGGATCAGGCGCCTCATCCCACCATATACTTCCCGGTCATTGTGTCTACTGAGAAGCCTATCATTAAGCGAGCAATTGGGACCTTGATTCTGTATTGATTTTTTATTATTATTGTTGCTAGTGGTTAAGTTTAGAGACATTATATGCCCATGTTGTTAAAACACATTTGTTATACATTGATAAATAGGTTTCCACGAGATAACACTGAATATTTATATAAAATATGTGTATATTATTAGACCCTAATAGAGTAAATGAAAATGTAGCAACTTCATGCTTGCAGCTCCAACCTTTACCACTAGATGTCGCTGTATACTTTTTAGATGTTGACGTTCCAGTGTAATGTGTGTTCTCATTTGCAAGTCCCTTTCAGACATGAGACCTTGTCCCGGTGGTCCGGCAATAGTCCAGTCATAGTACCAAAAATCATTTTTAAAAACCAAGTAGTGCCGTTTGTGTTGCACATAAATGTGGTGTAGTATTGGAGAAAGGAGTGTTTAGGAATCTGAATCTGTATGCCTTTTATGCTTTTTAGGTTGCTCTTTTGTATATTTTTTGTGCTATGTATATTTCCAGGTTCTGACCAAACCTTAGGGTTGAGCAGCCCATCTTGCCACACAGTTGTCTCATTAATGATATCCAGAGAAAGATTTCAATTGCTTGAGAGTCTGTTTGGGGTAAAATGCTAAATAGTCCCACTGTTTCAGCTTCTTGGTTAGTAATATTTCCATAGTGTGACGGAATCCCCAATATTTATGCCACAGATAGGTTCTGTTTCTGTGCAATTTTATATAAAATACATATCGCATCAGAGGCCATATTAGTGTCCTTCACAATCCACACCAATTGCTTGACCTGCTCTGTACGAAAGACAATTTAAAAACTTTTAGCTGCGCAAACTGCACATACGCAATTTACGTACACCTAGAGGTGAGGACCTGGAGGTGAGGACCTCTGCTGGTGAGATTGAGGTACAGTGCACTTGCCCCATTCTTTTTATGGCCAGGATTTCTGGTGAGAGCCGGGTAAGTGGTCTGGGGGGGGGTCTGTGAGGTGTCACACAGTGCTGCCTCTTCCTGCCAAGCTGAGGTGAAAGGGGCTGGTAGTATCCTAATCTACAGGCATCCTGCCCCGTCATGGGGGTTCAGTGTGGGGACAGGGGAGAACACAGCGTGGGGTATCAGCATGTGCCCCAACTGTCTGGCTCTGTGCAGGACAGTCCCTGTTTTACCACTCTATCCCAGTGTCCCACTGAGCTTATCAGGTTTGTTGTGGTCTGATTTCACCCTCTGGTGTCTGGGACACCGGACAATGGATACTTCACATGCGCACAATTGTAGGGGGTGTTAGTGATACTGAGCAGCCTTTAAAGTCAATATAAAGTTTCTCAACATTAATTTCAATATTTGCTGTGGATAATTGCTATTGATCAAAATTCCAAAATGGCAGCTTCTACTATGGGTAAGGGGTTTGCTTCCCATGTAAGGCAAAGGAAATGGATCCAGACGTATTAAAGGCAACTGACCGGAGACATACTTCTTTTGAAATGATTTGTGAGTTTTAGTAAAAATGTTACACAAAATATGATCCATTGCATATACTTTTATGAATTGAAGAGGCCATTTTCATTATTTAGTTGTCCCGAATGTCACACATGTATTACTCCACAATCTTCAACAAGTATAGCATTCTGTTTCACTTATTTTGTGTTCTGAAAAGTTTCTGTAGTGTGGGGAGTTTAAGGAGACTTTATATAGAAGTCCATTAAAAGAAGTCCAGTAAAATAATGGAATCCACTTTCTGTTCATCAGGTCAATTTATTAAAACTCTCTTTTTTTATTTGTGTTCTTATAGAAAATAATTAGAATAATGAAATTACATACCCAGAGTTTTACATAAAGAGGAGCTACATGGTTGTACTCACAGCAGAAAGGCATCATTGGGTGTTGTATATTAACACAACATGTGCAGTGGCTGGAGACAACTCGTCAACCATGGGTCTGTTGGACCATGCTGGTCTTGGAAGAAAGTGTAGGTTTAAATTGTGATATTTTAAATATTTTCAAGCAGTCCAGAAACCAGAGCCGCTAAGCCAGTTTTCACTGGTTAGACCTGCTGGAGTTAGTTGAGGTAGCTGAAGACTCATCTCATGTGATATTGGCCACTACTCTCCGGACACAATGTGGCGGTTCACAGGTTACACATGAACTCAACACTTATCATTAGATATCCTCTAGATTATTGTAGTCCAGTTGGAGGTTTTTGTGCCAGTATACAATATATATACAGCATATGTTTTTTTTGTACTACCCCATGTCTACAAAAAACCCTGCATTGCAGTATTTATTATATCACTTACTTAAACAAAACTGCACTCATCAGCATGCGCCTCTGAACATTATGAAGCCCTTAACCTTAAAAAGTCAGACAACACTGCCCACTATCAAACTCTTTGTAATTCCGTTTTTATTTATAATAAAGTAATTCAGCTTTTATTTATAATTATCACATTTGTGCACGTATGTGAAGATTTCCTATACTGATTCGTAACATTTTCTGAATAGCTTATTTAATATTATAGTGTGGTGTGGAGCCTTTTTTTCAGTGCTTATCGGTGTTATAGAATATCACTTTAATGTAATCTGTTTATGTCGGTGGAGACGCGCATGTAGTTCTTGTTGATTATGAGTAAATGCTAATGGAAGTTTTAGGATAGCCGTGGCAGAGTATGATTATGCCTAGTGGGATCAAATTAAGATTAACACCATCCACACAGAAACATTCCAGGTTTATGTTGTACAAAATCGCAAATAAATTATTGAGAGTATGTGAACAAAAAGCCCTTTTGGAACAAGGTGGGTATGACTTACAAACTACAATACCTATAACCGCCACCCAAATTGTAGCCACACATTGTCATTCCTGGATGGTTATTACCAGGCCCGGGCTGTGTATATGGCACACCGGGCAAATGCCCTGGTGGGGGGGGGGGTGATTGGGCCATATACTGCATTGTGCAGCTGCCATTAATACATATAGCTGCTGCTATGAACAAATGCGTTCATAGCAGCAGCCATATGTATTCAATGGTGGACCATGGCCTTAAAGTGCCAGGGCTACTTATTCATCCCCAGTCCAGCCTTAAGTAGTAGGCTAGGCCCTGACAACATGGAACGGCTCAATTTTATAATTATAATTTATAAATATTTAATTAATGAATACTTTATTATGGTCTTAAGCATATTGTTCTCCACAAACATGCATTTATTGTAATTAAATACCTTGTGGAGGTAAAAATACTTTTAGATTTTAACTCAAAATGTTAACTTTAGTTTTAAAAACCTCTAGTTTTACAAGGACAAATAATTATTCCTGGCTAAAAAAAAAAAAATCACACATATATAATTCATTTATATAGGTTAGCATTTTGTTGACTGTAAACTTTGATCGTTTTCAGCTGGGACTCTGGCTAGCCATGTTCCCAAGATTTACATAATAATAATAATAATCAGGTTGCTTGTTTCCAAATGCTTTATGGAGATTGAGTGAAGAAGCAATTAATGAGAATTTACGCTGGGTGAAATAGCTTTCTTTATTGGAACACCGAGTGTAGCCAGAGGATTCACATCGCAGTTCTAGCTCGGATTAGCATATTGTAATGTTCCTCAGGAAACAGACAGCTTCATTAATGAGATAATGAGTTGTACTGGTGTCTGGGAAGTGGCAGGTTCTCTTGACCGACCAGGCCTCGTTAACACAAAACAAAGGCATTTGATACGCAAACATGTATTAAGACAGAATATATGCAGCAAAAGACGGAAAGAATACAGCACTCTTGAAAGTCAGTGACGATGTTGTGTTCCGTCTCGTTGCACATCTTTGGCATGGCTATGTTCGATTGATTAGGGTTGGTGGCTTTTCTCTGCTCAAATTGTAGAATGCATGCCAGGAACTTTCTAAATGAGCTGACCCTGAGACTTGTGAGATATTAAGCCCGTTGTGACAATACATAATATATAGTGACTCACCAAATGATTGTAATACCAGTTCTCAAGGATTATTTAAATATACACTTAATTAATTCTCGTGCATTCAAGAAAGGGATATCAGCCATAACATTACTGGAAGCAAAAGCACCACGTGGGAGTCTGATATGATAGTGGCAGCGTAGAATAGGAAGGGGTCCGATCCGGACTGCGTGACCCTGAGAATCTCGCACTTCCCAAGACCCCAAGACTGGGGAAAAAGCCCTGAGACTCAGGGGCAAACCCAGAGAGTTCACAGGTATGGTAGTATCTAGCATGGCTGACATGCTTCATCCGCACCCTGGGTGGGCAACATTCGTTTCCACGTTCCTTTAATATAAAGAAACCATTTATCTATGAACAGTCTTTTTTAAATATTGTTAGTTTAATTTTATTATCATATAAATGTTGAAACCACCTCCTTACATGAACATTATCAGGTATTAGAGTGCCACACACAGAACAGCATATATAGTGTACTCCAGTTCATACATTAGGCATGTGTGTACTTTGACAAACCCTTGGAGTTATATCCTAAAAGAGGATATTATGGGGAGAGAAAAAACACATCTTGGCACTGACCTATGTGCAAATCCTTTCACTTCTGTGCTGTCTGTGAAAGCTTAGTTACTAAAGTACAGGTATGTGCTTGTCCAGAATTTAAAAAAACCCCTGCAGATCCCTTTTTATTAGTTTTTCCAAGATAATACATTTGCGGAAAGCATTAACTGTTTGAGTACTGGGGTGCAACATGTTTCGGTGGCAGTGCCAATGTGTCGCCCCACTCCGACGCTAAAAGGGCTAAAGCATACGGCTGGGGTCAAAAGCAGAGGGCAACCATCTTGGACCGTTTTCAAGGTGTAACTTTTAGACACAAATGTTTTCTGTCTAAAAAAGACTGCTGAACAGTCCTTTTCTCATACGAGGTGCAAAATTCACAGACGTCTCTTCAGCTAGGAAGTCGCCTGGAGATTCTCAAACACATTTCTGGAAATCTTTTATAATATCTGTCTATTTAACTAGTTTGAACGAAAATGTAAAAAAATAACAAACAGAACTGGTAGAAAAACTTACTTTCCACCTTGATTTTTTTTTCATTCAGCAATATTTGAGAATTTGCTTTCAACACTCCACAAAATGCATCCTTAGTTCCTCACTCTAAATAAATAGACATGTCCTTTAACCAAATAAATAGCTTAGACTCGTAGAGCTTATGCCACCTACCTGGCTTCATCCATATGGCATGGTAATATTTTCCTAATACACACAAGTGTTCATTATTAGGCCCTCCATGAGGTTTAACCCTAGGAGTGCGCCAGGCATGTGATCTGCAAAACTCTTTTTTTCCTGTTGTCGTACAGGGGCACGACAGCAAAAATATACTAAAAATATAGATTATATGCAAACTTTTTTGGGGACATTTGGGCTACAAACATCATTATTATAATTATCTTTTATTTATATAGCGCCAACAATTACACAGCGCTTAATACAATACATAAATTCAAAGGGTATCACAAGATGAGAATTGACAGACTAAGACAAACCCAGGGCCGGCCGAAGACTTAACGCCGCCTGGGGCGAAGTTTAAAACGCCGCGTCATTTTAAACTTCGCCGACGCCATTATCTACCCCCCCCGGTACTTACCTTTAAACAGTCATGCGGCGAGTCTCCCTGCTCTGCCACGGTGCCGGCTTGTACTGCTGAGCGCCGGAAATTGACGTCACTTCCGGCGCTCTGCATTACAAGCCGGCACCGGGACCGAACAGGGAGACTCGCCGCAGAGGAGAGAGAGAGAGGGGCGCCGAGCGGGTAAGCGAAAACCACTCGGTGCCCCTCTCTCTCCCCTCCGCTTCAAAAAAAAAAGCGCTTGGGGCGGCAAAGTGCCGCCCCTTCTAAAGTGCCGCCTGGGGCAATTGCCCCAGTCTGCCCCATTATAGGGCCGGCCCTGGACAAACCGATACATTAGGTGGAGAGAGTCCGGCTCGCAAGCTTACAATCTTATTTGTTCTAGACTTCTAGATATCTAGACATTATTTTCATCATCTTTCTAACCTCTGTTCTGCCCCCTCATACATATACAAGTTTATATATACATAAACACATACATATATACCCACATACATACATATACACATACACACAGCACTTACTACATGCTCCACTTCTCTTGTGACCTGTAGGTCCCGGACTTTGCTGCGCGCCTGGAAATTACATCACTTCTCACCGCGCAGTATCAGTGAGGGAGGATGATTGCCGCATGTTGTGGGACCCAAACTCATCGCCACATCGTAGGACAAATGAGAGGTAGCTCCATGTGCTCCACGTTAATCTGGCAGTGAGTGTATACTATCTATTATGCGGCTGTGAGTGTATACTATCTAGAGATCCCCTTGGGGGTCTGTTATTACCCCAGGGATCTCATTTGGCAGAGGGGAACCCCTGTGATGTCACTCATGACATCACCAGTAAGGTTCCCCTTTTTTAACACTGTTCTCTAATAGAGTGACAGGGCTACTATATTACAATGCCAGCACAGACATATCTCTTACTCACATAATCACAATTTCCTATTTACGACATTGTCTTTTTACACATTTTTTACACATCTCACATAAATACTGATACACAGGTAGTTACTTGGTAGTTCACTTGGGTGCTATACCGATTTGCTATTGTCCATTTAGACGTGGCTATGGACATACGTAACATAAGAACATGCCCGGAACCCTCAAGGGTGACAATATCGTAAATGCAACACCACCATATTATTAACAACTGTATCTGAACAATATTGCTTTGATTGTTGATAAATATGATTGATGACATCCTTTTTTGAGGAGGGTGTTCTTTCAGCATCTCATGGAAAAAGATCTATTGTCTTAATTTGACATACGTCAACACGAGACAACCGGATAATATTTTCCCATTTCTTTAATCTCCCCTCCTAAAGTGGGAATGCTGGATTTTAGAAATCCAGCGGCTGAACAATCGATAATAAGCAGCAGTGTATGTGCTGATTACTTAGTTGCATGAGTGACAAATTATCGCAAAGTTTAAATAACAAAGAGCAGCCTGTAGCTGAATTTGGCTGAAGTGAGATTTAAAATTCCCCAAATCCCTGCACTCAGTGGTATTAACATGGATGAAAGTTTAAACCTCTCACTACAGACGTTTTCTTATTTTAGCAGATTAGCTATTACAGCTGATACACGAGCAGGAAATCTATTTTCCATTCTACATATACAGATATTAGTTATTAAGAAATCAATTTATATGATGTTTGCAGTTTAAATAGAACATTTAGGAATAATTAAAATGCAGTACCGTTATATGACTAATGGCCGAGTTTAATATAAACTCTCACTATTTATTTAATTTTTTGGTCTTCAGAATTTAGAGGTCGGAAAAATCATCATATTCTCCATATAGTTGTAAATTTTGTGGGTGAGCGCAGGCAATCCACACTGATTTCTGGAAGTATTCCTACTCTGAGACATCAAGTCTGCTTTTTCTAAGGAGACAGTACTATTTATTATTATTATTTGTATAAAAAGAGTGTTCTTGATGTTAAAAAGCGAGTGCGTAGGTGCTTGGATATAAATCCTTCGCCTGTGCATGGCATTAGGTAATTGCTGTAGAGCACATATATCTGCTATATCCTCAAGGAGAAAATGCTAACCTTTAATTATTTAAATAATAATAATTATTATTAATAATGTAAATACCTGCTGTTGTCACATGACAGAAGCTAAGCATTAAGCATGGATAAATGATTGCATATCTTGTGCTGAATATACCCTAACCCATACACTTAATAGTACACTCTATAAAATGACCACCAAAACAGCAGGCTATAATAATAATAATATGAATTATAATTACCTAGATGATGTACAAATAGATAGTAGCAGGACTGCTTAAGGTAAAGATCACACATTTTCACATTAACTAGTATAATAATAATAATAATAATAATAATAATAATAATAATAATAATAATAACACAATGCCACAGTCTAACATGTTGTAACTTTGTACATGAAGCCCTAAATTCATATTTACTAATGAGCTAGATTAGAAAATATTATCAAATGAACCAAAAAGAAGAGCCAGATTCAGCTCAGCTTCAAATGAGCATAAACTACAAACAGGAATCCTGAACTCTTTGTACTAACGCATTATACACATGCCTCGGGAACTTTCTCAATAAACCAACCCCAGCCCTGTTTACCTTTTGCTAGTCTGTGACAACGTTTCTATTATAATGAACCAAATAGTTCTAATAACTTTCATCTATAACCCATTATATTGTAATATTATTCCCAAGATATTCTCTACCGGGTCACCTGTAATCGGTCAATCATGATATACCAGCAAGGAAATCTCCAATTAATATACTGTTTCATTAACTCTTAGTGTGCCAATTATGTTTGTCATACCCACCCCCCATTTCAATGGTGTTTGAGATGGAGAAATAAGAATTAATAATAGTTATTTCTTTGTAAAGTTGAAGCAAAATTAAGCAAGTTGATAACTTCTCTTATTGTTTAAATTATTTTTATTGTGATAGTTCTGCATTGTGATTTGTCTGTTTCCTGCAACGGGGTTAACAGTGTTTTGAAAAGTAAAGAACAGAAAGAGAATACATATTCATTATCAGCTATAATTGCCTTCGGCTTCTCTTCTTGGGAATAGCTGTCATGTTACTCTGCACAATCAATACAGTTGGTACTAGTATTTGCAAAGCAGTAGGGATAAGGAAAAGAATATGCCCAACAAACAAGCAAAAACGAGGAAGATACCAAGAAATGTTTATGCCCCAAGCTCTGCCCCGTGGAATATTCTCTTCTGGGGATTTTCCTCTACATTTAATAGAAGCTAAGTAAAACGTAAAAGAGATGCGGTAAAGCAAACATTGTGGAATCTCATTGCGAAAAGATTAAAAGAAGAAATACAGTTAGAACTCAGGAGATTACATAGTAGAATAAAGCAGCCATATTCCGGAGGAAGCATGGAATTAGAACATGGTGACAAAATCATGACGGTTTTGATGGGTGATCAGGACCTATGACAGTATTTAGTAAAGAAGACCCCAGCCCTATTTTTATATAAAATACATGAATTAACGCTTTTGTGGCGTTAATTTAATTTTGTGTCATTTAATTCCTTTCCTAGCTGCCTCTACTGTTTTCTTACACATGCTCAGTAGCAGCTCCTTTATAATTCAAGGGGAGCAGCGGCATATAACTTCATGAATCCTAGCTGTAGGCAGTATGCGCCTGAAGTGTACTTAAGTATGCTTCCTGCTTACACTTCCTGGTTTCCATAGAAGCAGCTAAAAGGAAGAAGGACAATGAGACTCTAATAACTAAAGAACATATAATTAGGTGCAGTAAAATTATTTGATGTCCATTCAAAATGCACTGGAACATGCACTAACAATAAAAAACTATTTTACTTTTTTGACTCATCACCTTCTGGCATGGGTAACCGATCCTAACCATCTCATGGGTAAAGTGTTTCCTACTTCTCCTTACGCTATGTATAACAGAAAGGGTTCTAAGTTGCATTGTTTGAACATCTGCTTTGAATGTATCCATTGAAGTCAGTAATGAAAATTGTTATTATAGTACTCTGACATTTCTAGGTAAATGCAATATGACATTCAGAAGATTAAGGAACCGTCACATTTCTTTGCAATATCAATGGGGAACAAGAGGAACATTTATTGAATACCTTGTATTGTCTTGATTATTGAGAGAGCTGAGGTTAATGTTGAAGTGAGGTGTGATGGGCCACAGCAACAGAAGTAAAAAAAAAGGAGGAGGGCCATGAGCCACAATTAGAACATACAGATAGGGAGGGAAATTATTATATTTCACAGATATCATTTTTGAGTTGACTCTAGAGGTATTGGGAAGCTGCTGGAGAGCTTCCAACATGAACCAACAGACATTGTGATTCAGAAGTAACATTTAGGTGAGATAGTGGAGCAATGAAGGAAACAGTGACAAGTGGAGTTTCTGCCTCGTTTATCTGTGACCTTCCATGCTGTGTAATTGTTGGTGCTATATAGACAAAAGATAATAATAATACTTTAGATGTCACCATGATAATGATATATGTATGATTTTACTTTTAATTAGTCAAATGTAACTTAAATACATTTTTGCTATTCTGTATCTTTTCTTTATTACGTTTTGGAATAATTTGCAATGTAAGGTACTATGTTCTGACTTTGTACATTGAGCTTAAGTTAAATTGTGCTCTGAGTCCTGATTCTGCTGCCAGCCCTGACTTTGACTTCTCACTTCCTAAAGAAGTGCCTATAGTATCCTGACCAATCACGTCCTTTAGGAGTAATAAGTGACTTTATTTGTGTTCTTCTCCATGTAATGAATTATATTAAAAAATAATAATGAATTAATTATCACATTGTTTTCTACAATAAAAGCTTAAATTCATCAGATATTCGGCAAACCCTATTCTGATTGCTTTAATATTTCAATTATTATTAGCAGAAGCATAATGAGGTCAGCCGTTACAGGAATTGTACAGTCACACACACTGCTCATTAGAGCTCATATTTTCAGTTTCTTTCCTTCTTCCGCCTTGAATTTGCTGTGTATATGATTACAGACAGATAGACAGCCACACTGGGGATAATTGACGCTCAGCATGGCTAAGTCTGCAAACACATTGCCTTAGGCAGGCTTGAAGACTCCAATTCCCATCCATGGAAACCACACGAGGGATCACAGCATTATTCAGTCACTTGCTACACTCAACGTCCAACAGGCTAATACAGAATAACTGCATTAAATAAAAATATGCATGAGCCTTTTAATTTTTTCCCTCTAAAACTTGAGAAAATAAATTACATTTTCTGTTTTCTGAATTAGTTTTAATTCAATGTAATGTAACCCTGGGTCCTTTAGAA
Organism: Spea bombifrons; assembly: GCF_027358695.1. NCBI lineage: Eukaryota > Metazoa > Chordata > Amphibia > Anura > Pelobatidae > Spea > Spea bombifrons. The sequence continues at coordinate 16,078,031 of NC_071091.1, read as the reverse complement.
AAAGTATTCTGCTTAGAGCTATTTCTGTCATTGAAAAAACATACTGGAAATGATATACTGTTTTGCAAGGTGCACTGTATTAGGAAATCTTGAATTCCAGTAAAAACATAAGGTCCTGCCCCAAATGCACCTGCTTAACACTAAAATCAATGGTCACCTTTCTTAGTCTCCTTTTTTCTCACACATATTCTCCTTTGTTCCTGCCAAGTTCATTTTCCCTCTGTCCTCTCTCCCCATTTCTATTTTCCAGAATAAAAAGTAGAGGGATGAACATACCATATACAGTACGGAGACAGTGCAATGAAATAATATGGAGGTAGAGCCAGGTTAGAAGAACCTGCAAGTAATGAAAAAGAAAAAAGCTCTGCAACTCAAATACGTGAAAATAGTTATGAAATATTTTTTTGTGTAAATAAAAAGATTTTTCTTTCCTCAATAAGTACCATTACACCTGCCCCCCCCCCACACACACATATAATTAGTTCTGGAAACACTAACAAGTTTTGTTATTTTGGCTATTTACCAAATAAAGTCAAGTTACAGGTAATCATGGATATGGGCTTAAAGTACAGCCTGTCAGATTTAAATTCAAATACAAATTGGTGGAAGGGTTTAGGATTTACAGATCTTTAATATGTATCGCACTCTTTTTCAAGGGACCAAAAGTAATTGGACAAGAAACACATAAGCTGTTTCATGGACAGGTGTGGGGTATTCCTTTGTTACTTCCTCATCAATTGAACAGGTAAAAGGTCTGGAGTTGATTGCTATGAATTTACAATATGTGGTCAAAAGAGCTCTCAATGCAAGTGAAATAATGATGCTATAAACCATTGGAAAAAAGTCGGTATTATCTCATGTTGTCCTATAAGCTGATTATTTGTAGCATTCGTACTAAAGTCTTAATATCCAAAAGTCCAATTCCTCATTTACTGAAATGTCCCTCTAAGACATTGTATTGTTTCGCACAGGCAGTAGAAGGAGTCAGGGCGCTCCTCAAGTATATTTACCAAAAAACAGAGACAGAACACATACAAACTGCTAATATGCAGCTGCCATAGACATATTTAAAAAAAAACACACAAAAAACAACTTTTACTGTAATGCTAGTGATACATTTTTAATACACAACGAACAGGAGATTAAAGAGTTTAGTTCTGAAAATTGGGACTGCCCTGCAAAATCCATGCTTGTTGGGATTTATGAGGTAGGTCTGCATAAGTAGTTTGGTCATCAAACACGATCTAGTCCTTTTTAAACTGAAAGACTATGGTCGTAGTCAGCTGCTTCTTACCCCATACCCCGATTTTCCTTCACACACAGGAGGTGGGGATGTCCACGTGGCCAATGGCTAAATGTAAACAGCTTGAGCATTTATTGAATAGGTTTTTTAATATGGAAATCTGGAAAATTGCAACATTCTCCTTTCCATCACACATCCATCATAGGGCATGAAATGAGGCAGCAGACTGTGTGGGTTTTCCATTGCAGGATGGGAACATGTATATGCAGTATTTAAATTCACCATAGAATCATTAACACCCTGGTCATTTTATATGATAGATACAAAAGTGCCCCATCAATAAATGAAAAGAAATCCACTAGTATTTACATCCATTAAGCAGTAAAGCAGAACCACAGAGCCCTCTTTCTGGCCTCACCTGGTCAGTGCATTGTGACATCACAAGTGTGGGTGACATCACAACCACTGTAAAGCTGGGGAACACTCATCTGTTTACTCAGTGTAGTTGGGCGCTCGGCACTGTAAGGAGCTATTCATAGCAGACTTAAAGTGTTGTTACCAACGACATCAGAGATTGTGGAGATTAAAATGGAGACAGTACCAAGAACTAGGGAGGACTGTTGTCTTCTCCCTGGATTAAGGTGGATTGTAAAGAGATGCTGCCCCAGAAAACTGCGTACGTTTTTCAAAAGAGTGAATACAGCTTTCACTAACACTGCAAAAAAGTCTAAAGATCAGAAGAAGGAGCACTTGGCCAGTAGTGTCCCAGTACCCAAAAGCAAAAAGGACAGTAGGAGTACTGAGGGCGAAAGAGGGAGAGAGAAGAAGAGGACCAAATGTAGTGCTAATGAGAGGGAAGAGAGCAGCCTCTCCAAACATGAGAAAGTGCAGTGTGAATCCAAGAAGAACAGCAGCCAGAATCTGAGGCAGCAGGAGAAAGCAAAAACAGAGGAACATCCGGAGGAGAGCAGTAGGGGAAAGGTTCCAATGGAAACACACAGGAGTAACGAGGAAAGTAGTGTTACCGCGAGAAGGAGCCCTCTCCCCACGTTAATCTGCGGCTTCAACTTCCATTCAGTGCTAGGAAAAGGAGGGTTTGGAAAGGTCATGTTGGCTTCTGTACTTAGAAAAGAGCCCATGGTAGCGGTCAAAATCATCCGCAAGAAAGCCGTAAAGCCCCGGTATTTACTGAAAGAGAGGAGGATCCTGGAGATGGCTCGGGACAGCCCATTCCTGTGTCACGGATATGCAGGCTTCCAAACACCGACCTGCGCATTATTTGTGATGGAATATTTGGCTGGTGGGAGCCTTCGGTCATATATGAATAGGGTGGGCTGCCTCACTGAGACCGCAGCTGCATTTTATTCAGCTGAAATCATCTGTGGCATCCAGTTCCTCCACGCTCAGGGCATTATACATCGAGACCTGAAGCCGGACAACATCATGCTTGACGGACAGGGCCACGCTAAGATCTGCGATTTTGGTCTTGTCGCCGAAGGCATTTTTGGAACCGCACAGACAACGGGACGTTGTGGAACATTTGTGTACATGGCCCCGGAAATACATCTGAAGAAACCATACGGTGTTGCCGTGGACTGGTGGTCCTTTGGGGTGATTCTATTTCGCATGCTTAACGGAGATTTACCATTCCCTCATGGTAACTGCAGGGAGGCAATGTTCTTTGCCATTGTAAATGGAAACCCTCAGTATAAGAAAGACCTCTCCGAAGAAGCTACGGACATGTTGAAACATCTTTTAATGAAAGATCCTCAGTATCGCCTCGGGATCGCAGGATGTATTAGGCGGCATCCATTCTTTCAGAACATTAAGTGGGAGGATATAGAGAGCCGCCGTTCAACTCCCCCATACCAGCCAACATCAACATCAAATCTCCGCTTACAGATACTGCAGGAGATTCCATCAGTTTTGGAGGCCATGTCCTCTTCACAGAGCAGCCAGAACCTTTCTGGCTTTTCCTTTGTGACTCCAGACTGGATGGCCTAAAGAATGGACTGAGCACTGACCAAGTGTATGAAGATCTGCTGTTTCTGAACATCATAACATCATAATAAATTTGAGAAACAGCTACATTTTTTGTTATTGGTTCCTTCATGTTGTATTATTACAGGTGCCGTTGTTTACAGATAGCTCTACATGGCTATGACCTCACAACAGAGCTTCTGCTTTTATGACACCATACACAGATGGTATATTGAAATTTATGGGGGCAGGGATGTCCGAAATACAACTCATTTTTGAGTAATCCACTTTATGTAGCCCCAATGTAACGTAAATCATGTAATTTCATAACCTATACATCTTAATTTCTAAAGGTTCCTATTTTCCCATAATAAGCAAATAATGGATTTTGAAATGACATCCCACTACTAAATGTTGTCCAGTCTTAGATTCCTTAACATATCTTTAATAACTTTTAAGTACTAATCCATCACATCCTACCTCATTAGCATCTCTTATTTCCAGGGCTGAGACCAGTACCATTGGACCTTGAATGATGCATTTTGGGGGCGACAGCACTCCTATATGTACACATTTGACTAGATTTTAAGCTGTCAGTTCTATTACCCTGACAGTCGTGCAAGCCGATAACAATGTACTTAATCAACCTTATTATAACCTCTTGCCGTTGCACATTAGACCAATAGCTCGCAATCGCCAAACAGAACTAACATGACACATCGTTAGCAGTTAGCCTTAATATCTACCCATATGTAGTCTGTAATAACGGCATATTAAGGGAAAGGGTTTTAGCGAGAATTTTCATATAGTAGCCCAGTGATCTATGTACACAGGGAAACACTTACAAGAAGGATTATGTTTTTCATTTACATTTAATTGGGGTTGAAAGAGGGACTGTTTACTACCATTTAAAAGTTTGGGTTCATTTAACGGTTTTCAGGGAAAACAAGGAATTTTTTAGCTGTAACATAATTGCAAAATACTTTGCTAATGATCAGTTAGCCCTTTAAACTTAAGCTTGGATTAGCAAACACAACATATCATTGGAACACTAGAGTGATGAGAGTGATAAAAGGCATTTGTATGCCTATGAAGATATTCCATAAAAAAATCGGTAGTTTCTAGTACACAATAACTGATAAACCAATTTAAGCTATTTTACTGTAATGAAGGGGAACAGATGCATACAGTAACAGTGTTCACAGGAAAAAAAAAAGATTTGTCCTGAGTGGCAGTTCACAGTAACTGTCTAAACCAGGGCAGAAATATATATACTGAAACCCCTATAGTTTCTGCCCACCTAGGAGCTCCAGTAAATGGTGTTGGGGCACGGTGGGGCCCTGGCACACATTCAGCAATAGCCTTTGTGTAACGAGGATGTTACTTCCCTGGTCTGATGTCCTCAGGTGGAGCCTGGATGCTGTCCTTGCTGGCAGCAGGTTCTCTGCGGAGATGAATTTGCTGGAAGACCTTAAGCTGCGGCTCTGGTCTGTATCAGGCAACCTCCTGGAAAGACAGATCAGGATTGTTCCTTTAGTCACTTGGTCTTGCTGGATGGGTAATAGGCCTTAACTGATCCTAATTCAGAGAGAACAAAAATGGCATCTCTTTTTCCCTGTTAGGTTTTGCCACACCCCCTTCTGGGCAGTTCCCAGAGGCTAGAACCACACCCACAAAAAGGTGAAGTATGGTGTCCTCAAAAGTCCAAATATTGTGAAAAGCGTTCACATATTATTAAAGAAAAACAATAGAAATAAATCAGAGGGCTATATATATAATCTCATATATGCAGGTGCAGATTTAATAAACACGCGCTCAGTGCCTCTCCTATCACCATTAGCATGTACTGGGCTCATGAGAGGAGAAACGGTCCGCTTAACTTCTGAAGAAGCTGTGCAGTACAAAACAAAGATGATCAATTACTCAACACCGAGGGGCTTTATTGTGTTACTTTGTGGATAACTTTAAATGACTTAATTGTTGGCCATATCCATTAAAAGGCACTTATTTGGAAAACACTGTGAATGTCCATCCCTAAAGCATTCGATCGTATTCACAAATATACTATTGGGTAAGGGGTACATTTTCTTTTTAACCACAATTTAAATTCTCCCTCTTGTAATTGGAATTTAAAACATATTAAATGTCTATTTTTATTCCGGGGTCTATTGAACTTGCCCTTTTCGACATGTTTCCGGACGACCTTTCTGGGCAACTTTTTTCAAGATGCCATGGAACGTCATGAAGGTTTTAATGGATTAAATATGACAAATAAGCAAAAATAGAATAAATCAGGAAGAGGTACGTAGCAGGATTAACCCTGTATAGTGCATAATGTATTCAAAGAGTTAAAACAATACCATTCAGTAACTTCCCCACAGCTGCTGCTTTAGAGAACATAGCCCCTTATAAAGCACTATTAAGCTGCGGGTAATATATTTCCTACAGTCATTATGTACTCCTTAATAATACACCGTAGCAGTTATTATTTAGTTATTAATACATGCATCTTTATTTCGCAATTTTAACACAATCTTAGTATATACTACAATAGTTTGACTTGGTGTTCAGCTTCATTATTTTTGACTCATTGCAAAATATGCAAAATATTTCACTATAAGAAAAACCAACAGATGTCACTATTACATCAGCGAGATCTCATTCACAACCACATAGGTCTATAAACAGATTCAGCCCAGTTACAATGCATCTTATAGGCTGAGATTGAAAACCAGAAATATTAGTATAATAAATTCCTGATCCTAAATCTAGTGTTCATTTATTTTAATTTGTGTTTGCTCATTCCTGATTTGGGATTAATTTGAAGGGATGTAACTCACAGCTAACGAGTTGATTTAAGTTTCCTTAAAGGAAGGTGCGATATACTATACATGTGCAAATGAGCCAAAACCATTTCGGACACATTTTTCAGTTTGTTTTCGGGCAACGAATTACATTCCCTGCCAATTCAGTTTGGCTGACAATTTAGGGGCATTTTTAATTCGGGAATGAAATTTGCCCGGTGCCCACATTCACTCTTACTCACACTCTCATTCACTCTCTCTCACGCTCTCTTAATGTTTCCCAACCTCTGCCAACTACGTCTGTTAACACATCTTCTTCTTCTATCTTCTCTTGTCTCATACATCTTCGATTTGCTATCTTGGATTTATCTTCGATTTGCTATCTTCAATCTTCCTCTGCATATCCGGCGGAAATTCCACCAAAATGGCAGCGCTTGCATTGACATCCTCTCTCTGATCCTCCAATTAGGGAGAGGACAATCATCGAAGCGCCATCATTTTGCCCTAAGTTGAACTCAGGGCAATGTGGTGGAGCTTCCAGTGACGTCCTCTCCCCGATCCTCCAAGATGCGGAAAAAGATAGCAGACTGAAGATAGAAGAGAAGGAAGAAGATAAAAGATACATTTTTATGTTGCCCATTTGCATTTGCCCCTCTTCCCGCCCCTAAGCTTTTGCAGTGCTGTTCAGAGAGCACATCTCCCTGCACATGATATTCACCTCCAGTCAGCTCCGTTGTTGGCTTGCCGAACACGTGCAGCAAGTGTTCCCATTGAGCTTAATGGGGTAGCGGGTTCATCCCACTGATTGTCTCCATCAAGCAACCAATCAGTGGCATCACATTTAGGACCATGGGGGAGCTAGACACCAACTTCTTGGTCAGGTGAGTGTTTTTTTTCATTTTGGAAGAATGCACATTGAAGTACTCCCAGAGTACTTTAACCTCTTCTTTAGTGAGCGCATTTTGTACCCAAACAATACCAGGATACCAACTGCTATTTACTTTATGACGTCAATATAGCTTTTGGGACACTTTTTTCTTGATGCTATATTAGGTATTAAGGCTTTAAGGTGTTAATAGGCATTCTTCTTTAGGGGGTATTGGGGAAATTAGAATGTCCCTTTTAGAATAACTTCCCATTTCTGTGGCAACAAATTATTGTCTGCTTTTGTATCATATAAGTGTTCCCATTAAACATGATGAATGTAACAACATTTTACATGATTAAATAATTTATTTCTGGTAGTAGTTGGGTCATTCAGCACTACTAGGAATGATGTTTCTAATGATGCATTTAGTTACAAAATGTTAGCTCGGAGCAGTATTTAGGTAGCCTTGGCCCTTTAGTGAATATGCCTAGTTTGAATTATTGAATCAATTATAGAACATTGTTAGATTTTGATACCTTGACGTTTCTGTGGTCTTGGCTCAACGTGTATGTCATCATCAGGTAGTTTTCTGGTAGTTCTGGTAGAACCAGAATAATTTTTTTTAACAGAGTTCAAAAGTTATTTTTTTTCTCTCGAAAGACATTTGAGAAATAAAACCTATTATTCTTCTAAGACACATATTCTAATAAGCCCTAAAGTCAGGCATTACAACAGCCCTTGTGACTAATTACATTCATTTTGAAGGTGAATAAATCCTGATTTAGAATTTTTACAAGTGATGTTGATGTTTCAGTATGACAAATTGTCTGAAACTGTAAGATCAAAAAGAAGCAACCCATGACAAGTCAACTCCCACCATGCATGGGCAGCCTACGTATCCACAGGAGCTAAAGCTCAATGTCACCCATCACCGTGTGCTCTTCTTGCATGATGAATATATACCACGTTTTACCATTGGGTTTGTGCTGTATTGTGTAAAAAAATGTTGTACACCAGTTTCTGAACTTTAAACTCTGAGAAAATTATTGCACAAAATTTCCAGTAAACTCTATTAAGCCATTCTGAGCTGCACATAATTTATGTCTCATAAGAAACGATTGCACACACTGACTGTGAAAAACATTTTCTTTGTGTTTAAATTGGCTTGAAGCTGCTGTGTATCGTATCATCTGCTGGTTCTACAGATTTTCTGAAACTGTACAGATGTCGGGACCTTATGATTTCTTGGCAGCTTCTATACAATTTATTTTATAATCTTCATTTTTCATTTTTCTTTAAACATATATTTTTCACTTATCTTCAAATTAACCTAGACACCTCAGCACCTCCACGGCTGTTGTAAAATTTGTGATTATATGTATGTCATTTTGTGACCTCACAAGGTCTATAAAAATAATAAAGTCTGACCCAAGCATTATTTACCATTTCTTCAAAGGTGTGTATTAAATGGATCCTCTCAATATTAACCCCTTAATGACAAAGCCTGTACATGTACGGGCTCAAAATGCATTGTTTTCAATGGGTTTAGGGACCGCCCATTGTCCTTAAGGGGTTAATGATCTCCCAATTTTAAATAAAAGAATTCTACATCTAAATTTATAATTTCTTATCCCATGCACAACCGGCTTAAAAATCAGAGCTCTTACACCCTACAACATAAATATAAAAGTTGCACATTGAGACCGTATATTACCGTAATTTTTAATGGTGGATACTCATTTTAACTTAATGGAATTGGTAATTGTTTATAAATCTCAATATATTAATTATGAAACCAACCCAGTGTGTGAATTTACCCTTTTGTGTGCTGAAAGGTCTAACAAAGACACTCTTATAGATATTAAAATGCCTTGATTACCTCTTAACAGTTTAAGATTGCCAAGGGGTTAACAGAAGTCATCCTTAACACAGTTAATGTTTAAAAAATGCAGTTTATTCTTTTAGATTGTTTGTCATTCTTAATATGCATATTTTGGATTGAAGTCTATTTTGAAGACTTTTCCACGGTGATTTACGTTGTTTCTCTTAAATTTTTTTTTTCCGTTTGCATTTCTAGCAGATAAAGTTTGGACAAGATCCATTAAATCAGTAAAAACAAAATCATTTTTTTGTCCAAGTTTACATTGTTTGGTTTGGGTGTCACAATGAACAAGTAACTTTCCAGAGATTATTTACTTGGATCTGTCAGATAGAAGAAATAAGCCATGCAAGGTTTTTGGAAAAGGTTTTATGTGCATGCGAATATACAAGCACCGAGTGATTTAATGCAGAGCACCCCACAGACGTCGGCTCATTTGCATGTGAGACACTGCGCCCTTGTCAGTGAATGGGTAGCGTGTAAGGATCCTTAGTAATAAAATGTGCAACTTCCACAAGGACTATTCATCTGGAACACGGAGCCAGAACCAGGGCTTGATATGACCTAATGTGAAAATGACACACGGCATAAATCATGTAGAAAGTTTCAATACTTGAAGTTTGTTATTCTTCTTAACTGTGCTTAGGTAGCAGCATAGCATTGGCTTCTCTTTCTGATCCTGTAGTCCAGGAATTGAATACCTTCTAGCAAGCCGATTCCTTCTCATTACTGTAGATATCATGTATTAAAGAAGACCATGGGACATGGTTAGGCGAGATGTGGTTATTTTGCCTTTAGGCAACGGTGCTTCTCATTGTTATGTAGATGTATTGGATGGTTGGATGTTGCAATTATTATTCATTCTGAGTATGCCCTCACTGTTAAAACGATCAGGTTAGACTGAATCTTGGTGAATGGCATGAGCAAGCCTGGTACAAGCCAGACTCTGGAAACAGCTTGCCAAACCACCATGCCTGGGAAGCGTGCGGGTCACGGCACAAGATCTCTGGGTCTTGGGAGCAGAGTTTAGACAACATTTATAAAGAGGTCACCTCCCTGAAGCTACACCTCACAGATGCATTTCTTGGAATTCATTTAAGCATTTTCTGTAATTACTTGGCATCTTATTGAAATAAGGAAGGTTTTTGGCTGTGAATATTCAAAAAACCCCAGTTTTGACTCTAGAGCCGTTGTGTTTATTGAATAATTTTACTGAATCACAAATTTACTGGACAGATCTGTCCAATACTGGACATATGTTCCACCCTATTATTAGTTTCTTCATATAACCCTTTAGTTCTTCGTTTCGGTTGATTTGTTATAGCATTATATATTTATTAATTGTGTTCTTTGAGATACCGAAATGAAACATAATGGCCTTGATTGCTGGTAAAGCCAAATGGTTCTCATAAATGAGCACAAGAATAGAACAAAGAGTTTGTACATTCCATGAAACTATTCCTGGAACGCCTTTATCACAGATGATAATTTGAAAATGGTTTGTTTAATGTCTTGGCAGCCTCTGCACTTGGAACTGAAAACCAAGAACTGTCAACACAGAACTGTCCATTACAAGTAGCCATATTGACTAGTAGATACACAAAAGTATGTGCAAAAAGGTGCAATTACATGGTGAAAAACATTCAGCTGGATGGAAAGTCAAATAGAAAGATATTAAAGGTGTTCTATATAGCAGGCACTTTAGCGGCTTATTTCGCTTTGCATTTGTCACACTTTTGGAGGATTTCATGTTTTGCAGCTTCACACACATATTATTTATTTTATATTGTATACATTATATTATAGATACTTTCTGCAAAGTATTTGATAGGCAGTCTCGTAAGTAGTAATTTTGTCTAGTAGATATTGTGGTCTATTTAGGGTTGCAATTTACATTTTATTTAGAAAAGGTTCTTTGTAAGTTACACAAATCGGCACAATAGAAGCAAAAGATAACTGAGCAAAATAAGACCTTTTTAATAAATTCCACTGATTGGAATAAATGCCTTTTCTATTAGACCTTAGTTTACACCCCTGATAGATTCCATAGAATAATAAGAGGTGTCTCTTACTGCAATGAAATGTCTCCGCCACAGTGCTTTTTCTCTACTCTTCATGTGCACAATATCTGGAAAATAATAAAACCTTCTTATTTTTGAATGGTAAGCCTTGACAATGGGAAAATGAAGTACTGACATTCTAAGAAGTCTTGGCAAGGACAGCGTACAATCAAAATCAGAAGAGCTGTAAGAGCGTTAATATAAGAAAGCCAACAGCCTAGCATATTAATATTAAATTTGCTTCACTGAGCACCGCAGGCATTGAGTGAGTCTTAATTCGCTCTATAAAGGACAATCACAAAAGAAATCCAATCTGCAAATACCTCCTTGATATGTGGCCTTTCCCACCTCGTTACGGAATGAGATCGATACACAGTTGCTGATATTTTGACCCTCTTATGTTATTGCCATTTCTGCAGGAAGGAAACACGAGAGATATGTTCAATGATCATCGTTTTTTTTGTTTACTCAATTTATCCGGCAAGTGTGAGTAGTCTGATAACTAGAGAGAATTTTTAGACCTTTAGACATTTTCTTTAGAATCCCGTAGCAGGAAGGGGCATACACATATTTCCCATCACCACTCCTTAATCATCTTACATATTGCACAAAGAAATTTGTCAAATCTGCTTCCCTCTCTACAAAACGTACACTTAGAATTGGCAGTTCAAAGCTGAGGGGAAAAATGAATATAGGAGGATAAAGCTCAATACTATCTAAACACCAACTTTCAGGAACTTGATAATAGTCACTGAATGAAAAGGGAGAGGTCTCATTGTGTGCTCAAAACATAACGGTTTGGATTAAAGTTCTTCTTTTAAACCTTCTTTATATAAAAAAAGGTCAATACCCTGCTATTCAATTGCAAATGAAAAGAAATGGCATAATAAATAAGGTAGACAGAAATAAAACCTGTCTGCATCACTCATGTAGTCTTTTTTTATATCATGATTGACCAACTTACTATCCTGACCATCCTCCTGGCAATGACGAGGTGGTCCTGGCACTTTAAGGCCTATGGCCACCTGATGAGGTGAGTACGTCCAACAGCTGGATACATGCAGCTGCTTAAGCTGGAACAAAAAAATTGATGAGCACTGTTGGGCACTGACCAAGCATTTGCCTGGTGTGCCAGATGACCAGTCCAGGCCTGGTCCTGCATTATGTCACCTGCATCAATCCAACCTCTAAAAGCAATCAGCTGAACACTGACCAGTCAGCTAATGGAACTTATTTTCAGCAAAGACATGACACTAGAATCAGGAGCAAACTAAATAATTTGGAGTAAATGAAGACTCATCAACAGGGGTGAGTTAAGGAGGGTGCATGTCACACAGCAGGGTCACGTAACACCATGTTACATGAGCCCACGGCAACAGCAGTGCAGTTCATGCAGAGAGTGCAAAGTGCTCTGAAGATCCCTGCATTGAGGAGCTTCCCATCTTATACATGTGTTGGTCTTATCAATAATACAGTTTTCACAGTTCATAGAATGTAAACTTATTTTCACATACATTTTCATTTCTCTTCTGTCTCCATGACCCACAATGCCTTTTGGATGCATTAAAAACACAAAAGACATTGCCCCCATTCAGAGGGTTAAAAATCACAGTAGCCATAAAAATAAAACATAATAATGACCATAATGTCTGTTAACGCTTTCAAACAGACAATATATGTACCGGATATTACATAAAAAAATACAAACTCGGTAAGAACCACAAGGACCTAGCAAGGATCACAAAAACCATCGAAGTCTTTGTACCAGAAAAGAAATTAAAAGTTTGATGAATCAAAGCATGAACCACAAGGAACACCGCATGTTAAGTGCATGCCAGCATGGGGGAAACATTTTGTGCTACAGGGCAATAACCAGGGGAACTTCTGGCAGCAGAATGGATAATAAAGATCACAGACTGTGATTACTATAGTTCTGTGTATTCTGACAGTCTATCCATTACTATTCTTATACTGGGCCTAAAGAGAATACAGTATTTAGTATAGTTTTAAAACATGCTAGTGCCCTTAGCTGATTCCAGCAACGGTGAAAATGTCCACCATGAACCGTGTTCCTGCCCGTCCCTGGTTAAAATGAGTGTGTGTATGTGTGTGTGTGTCAGTGTACAGGGTGTACAGGGCGACAATGAGTGTATGGGTGTTAGAGTACAATGCTAGACTGTGCAGGGCATTAATGTACATTGTTAGAATGGGCGTGTGGAGAGGATGTCAGTGTACAGTGTGTGTTTTTTAGGTGCCTAAAAAACGTGAATCTCTGCATTTTTCCTGCGTGCTCCTTTGGAGGTCCCCATATTTGCCCCAGTCATAGTTTCCATAAACTAAATAACTAAGGATATTTCTGCATATTAGGTAAGCACAAAAATGTCTGCCTTTTCCTGGTCAATACTAACCAGCCGGCTCATTTTAGATGGAATAACTATTTTCTTAGAAACAGGGAAACATAGAATTTGACAGCAGATAGGAACCATTTGCCCATCTAGACTTCCAATTTCCCCTGATATAAAGACTCAGTCCTTGGTCTCATCTTAGACTCAGGATAATATCTACCTTTTAGCTTCTACCACTTCTGTTCCACTTACTCACCACCCTCTTAGTACAGAAAAACTTCCTAATTGCAATTTATGTTAGCGTCTTTGTTTTATAAATTATGGTGCTGAGCCCTTTAAATGGCCTTTTCTTCTTTTGTATTACATGACTGATGTTTCTTTCAAGCCACATTTTATTTTGCTCCCTTTATATTTTCTTCCAAAAGGTACAGGCTGATACATGTATTTTTTTAGCATTAGTTTGAATATGTATTTTTCTTGTTTCTTAGCATAATTTGATAGTATTCGACCCACTTCTCCCAAATGCCCTAATATTAAAATATCTGTACATTAAACATAGGAAATGCAGTAGACTACATATAAATATTTCATTGTCTATATTATCTATTAACCCCTGGAGTCAAAGAGTCACGTAACACAATACTTGAAAGGTCTGGCCATTATCTGCATTCTTGGTCTTTTCCAGGCATTTCAAAAACATCAATACAAAGCGCTAAAATGCATGTAAAGTTGCTTTTCAATATCATTTTCTATAAACAACCATCTTAATGGTTAATTAATGTGTCAAATGAACAAAATATTATGACAGTAGCAGTAAATATTTGTAAGTTTTAAATGTTCACTCTTTCGCTTTTCTCAGCCCTGGCGTTCTGAATGTTTATTCTGAATTCCGTCTTCCTGTGCTGATCCAATGTATGTAGCCGAGTACATGGTCGGCTTAGTAATTGTTAATCGGAGACGTGCTGCTTAATTTCTTTGTCAGGGAACGGATAGTGTGTGTATGGACACAAATATTTAACCATACATTATATCTTTAGAAAAGATGTTATTTGAAATAAAGTTTAAGATTGTCTACCGTTACCCCACCGTTGTGGGTGATGCACATTTACAATACAGAACGGTATTGGTGAAGCTAGAGAAGACATAGATATCATGCAATAAAATATATGATGGATTCCTGATTATAGCAGACAGCAGAGAGAACAAATGCATGTGAAGTACAGATGGATAAAGCAGTTTAACGGTTGATTCATGACCACAGACACAACACTTGGTCACTAAGGCTCCTGAGAAACAAAATGCAGGGAATTCCTAGGTGGACCGAAGAGCATTCATATTCCGAGACATAATACATGATTATCTCTGCATGTTATAAACATGAACATTATGTGTTATGAGCAAAAAAGTGACCCCGAATACTCAGGGATCTCAACTAAGTACAGAAATGGCCAAGAGTGTTAATGTTATCTTGACATTTGAATATAAAACAAATTTTGTTTTACTTTCAAAAGTGCTGCATCATTGGCATCTGTCTACAAACACATATTTAGCATACTTGTCTTGGTTGATTATTTTTATTATTATTTATTTAGTTATATAACTGTACATTCTGTAGTTCTATCATTTAAGGGATAGTCAACAAAATAAGTTAAAATGAGAACTTAATGTCATATATTCCAATCTGAATTGGGTATAGTGAACTTTGCTGAACCGAAAAAAATCCACAGAAATTTGGGCTGGAGACATATAATTTAGTTTCCTGACTTTATTTCATTTCTTTGCATTATGAAAATCATCCTATTCCTCTATGATCAGTTCCACTTCCTAAAGGCTTGATATCCCATTAGACTCATACAGTTTCATTTTAACATTAGATTTGAAATTTAGAATTTCTTTTTTTTTCATTTTAACACTTTCTTCACAATTCCAAAGCAATATGTTTTCTGTGTCCAAATCACTTTCTTACAAATATCTTGTGGCTTTTAGAAGTAAAAGGAACACCCAATCGGTGATTTATGGTAAAATTCACACTGGAGAAGACTATGCATGGTGATCAATGGGAGCCCAGTTTGTGTTTTGCAAGTTGAGCGGACATCTGCTACTGTTTATGTTCAGGAAGGGAACTAAAATGTGATACCTGCTACAATAGGTCAGGAATGTCCATTTAATGTAGTCCTGTGCAGCCGCAGCTTGTGCTTCTCCCATGTTCTATAAATGCAGCACCATATTCTGGTCCTCAAGACACAATGGTCATTGACTGGTTTCACAAGGACATGTGGCAGCATTTGTGTCCTAGTTATTCACTTGTGTTAATGGCACGACTCCTTAGGCCTATAGCCTCATAAGGTCCCCTGCCCTATAGACCAAATAAAGATGCAGCAGCCAAATAAGTGTGGGTAGATTATTTAGCCTCAGCCTTATTAATAACCCCCATGCCCAATGGGACTTAAAACTTAACCTTTTCAACAACCCACCAACTAATGAACTTTATTACCCAGTAGGCGGTTACTCCAAACGTGGGAGAGCACCAGGATCACAAAGTGGATAACTTCTGGATAGGAGCAACACAGTAACTGTAACAATACAAAGGAGGGAAACAAAATTGCAAGAAAAAAACAACATACACCCTGAACATAATACATACTTTACTAACACCCACAACAGGAGAACGGCAAGAAAGGCTTGGGATGTAACCACTTCAGAAAGGGAGAGAGGAAAACCATCTCTCTCTCCCCATCCTTGTATCCCCCCTTGCAACAATGTTACCAGCTCTCTCAATAGGAAAGAGATATGTTTCCCTATTGGTTATGGGGGGGGCTTCTATTGAGCTGATAATGAAAACACTCTTCATTTAGTTGTGCCCTGAGGACATGGTTATGTCCTTTAAATAAAATCTCATCAAGTTGAATATGTGTTTTCATACAGATGTCTGGCTATGGGTTAGTTTTATGCACAGATGTGTTTTTACAGGTTAAACATCTGGATATAACTATTCTCTGTCTCAACAATAGCCTTTGTCAGTTAGTAAAGTTCTACAATCTAATTCCTTCCACTGCCTCCTGTTCTTTTGGATCTCAACAACATTCTTAACATCTGTGTCCCACAGCTTACCTCCCACTCCCACAGGTTACACTATGCTCATTTATCACAACATTAATATATATATATATATATATATATATACTGCAGTATAAACATTTTTGGGGCCACTTTTTGGAGCTGTACTGATTTAGGGCTTTATAATAGTCAATTTTCCTTTTAAGCTTAAACTTGGATTTGCAAACACAACGTGCCATTGGTTGCAGCCTCTGTACGAATATGAAGATATTTCATTAAAAATCAGCCGTTTCCACATACAATAGTCATTAACAAGATTAACAACATATATCTGAAGATTGTAAGCTTGCGAGCCGGGCTCTCTCCACCTAATGTATCGGTTTGTCTTAGTCTGTCAATTCTCGTCTTGTCATACCCCTTGAATATATGTATTGTATTAAGCGCTGTGTAAATTGTTGGCGTTATATAAATAACAGATGATAATAATAATAATATAACAATATATATACATATATATATATATATATATATATATATATATATATATATATATATATATATATATATATATGACCTATTGCATTGTTGTACATCGTCCTAAAGTAAGGTAAGATTGTGACCATTATGGAATGAAATATTCAAAACCTGGCATCATTTTGAAGGAATCATTTTATAGAGTATAGTGAATGCCTGGGGCAAGCCCAGGTATGGTAGCATCCCCTCCAGTGTAAAACCAGGGACGGATCATCAGTTGGATCAGGCTTCCCGGTACACCACTGCACAGAGTCCTCTCTTATAACTTTAGTACTTTTGTTACTGTGCACCTTTACATGATGTCATATACCAACACGCAGCAGAAGCGATGGCAGCCGTGACAATAAGTGCTGGGGGGCAGCTGGGGCACCCAATTAAAGTTAACCTCCATCAATATCCTTATGACTCCACACGATAAGAAGGATAAGAAAGATTGATAATAATTTTTCAGGTTTGTGGGTTTATACATTTCATGAACTTTTTTTTTAGAATCACTACTGTTCTGGAAGTTGTATTATTCCTCCCATGATAGTTTTGAGCAGTTTTGGCCAACATGATGTCATCTTCTGTAAATTTTCTATTCTTCATTATTGTGTTTCTGCAGATTTCTGGCTACTGGTTGTTTTTTACCCAGCTGTTTTGCAAATTGTTGGATACCGGTTTTATACATTCATCTATTTTAATTAACTTTGTCAGTCTACATAGTATTATGTTCTCAATAATTCCACTGCACCCCTCCACAGGTGCTGTTCTATTACTTTATTCCAATAAAACCATTATCTCCAACCATATGTCTTCATTACTTGTCCTTCCGCTAACTTATCACTGTTTACACCCCTCATTTCCTTTCGTTGGATTCTGTTTTTTCTTGTCCTCAAATTTACGCCAAATTGCAAATCTAAAATAATACTTATCACTATCCCACTTAGAGTGTTGACCAAGGGACGGAAGTATAGACACTAGCCAGATGAAGGTCAACTAAAGTACTAAGGAGGTGTAAAGTACCCCCTAAGTAGGAGAGGCAGAAGGTGTGAGTTTCCAGTTCTTGGGAGACAAACCTTGTTGACAACACCGGAATCCGAAAAACAGATATCTGACCCTTTCCAAAAAGGATGGTTTAATTTGCATTGTATTAATAGGAAACAAAAGCACATAGTTTGTTCTAGCGATTAGTTTAAGACATGTTTACAAGTAAGATGCATGTTTATTAAGTATCTCATTATGCATATAATATTACATGTTACCTAGAAGTGTATGTTGATTCACATTTAATTATGAATAGTCTAATTCATATGTACCTTAGCGTTGTATGTATGTGAATTGTGGCAGCCAGTTATAGACTTCCCTTTCAGACCCAGCTGAGCCAGGCCCTGGAAAACCTCCCCAGACAACACACACAGAGGTCCAGGCTGGTATGGTCTCACTTGGCCTGATCATGAGGCTCCAGAGTGTTTTAATGACCAGCACTTGGGCCTAATGCAAGCCCCATAGGAAAAGCCGGGATGGATTTTCCGCTGGAATGGGGAATGCCGCATTGGCCCACACCTGCTCTCAATTGCTCATATACATGACTTGTATAACACCTGCACCCAAATGCCAAACCAATTATCTCCCTCGGGTATACAGTGTAACAGAATAAAAAAATATTCATTATATTACATCAAGAGATCGTTTTGGAAACCCAAATCGCCGTAACGGTGCTAATTGCATCTGCACTGTACTGATTTTGAGGTACCATGTTGCTGATTATTTCTCTGCAAGCCAGCTAGGGATTGCTGTGCTGTTCAGCATGCATTCGGAAGAGGGCTGGTAAGTGAAGATTAGCCGTTGTTGCTCCTTGGTACCTGAAGCTTTATTGTGTGTTTTTGTTGCAGTTCCCGACAAAGCCACCAGGAAGAATGTACTGTCTTTCTATATTCCTTTTACGTATTAACTTTTTTAAAAAAAAACCTGGGCATGTTGATTTTGAATGTGCTTTAGGTTGCTTTATTACAGGGCCACCTGTCTAGGATTACCCCCTGGGCACACCAACAATCTTCCGGTGTTTCCAGTCTACAACCACAGATCTGCCCGGGAAACAAGTGCTGAAGATCCACAGCGCCTCCACAAAGTGCCATTATGAGTAAGCGCTGTCTACGGTGGGAAATGGGTTAAGCGCTGTGCTTTTCTCTCCCACCTACATGCATGTATACTGGTACTTTATTACATATTAAAGACCTTATATGTATCCTTGGAGTGTCAAGCCTGAATATTTATTCCTCCCCTGTTTGCATCTGCCCTAAACATGGGACATGCGTTCTCAGTAGTTATTCTGCATTATCAATGACTGAAGGAACCTCCAGCCTCAGTCGGCAGTGTACCAAAGACATTTAATGGAGAAGAAGTGGCCACATTACTGAATCTGTTTTATGTAGTAAAATATGTTAAATGTTAGGCACCTCTTGTAAATCTGAATCAGAATTCAGAAGTCACCTAAAGGATGCACTATGGACAATGACATTTTTCCCAGGTTATAGTTCCTTTTCGAGAATTGTATAAAAAATCGTAATGTGTCTGTGTAGTCAAGAAAATCTGACTAATTTAACTAGTTATTTAACACATTGTTTCTTCAGAATGTTCTCATAGAATTCCTATGGTTTCTCAAGTACCGCCTAACAATGCATGTATTCTATATATCTATACATGAGCACAAGCGGCTGTTTACCGTTTAACACACGTCTTATAGTGAAACACTGATCATGAGAAAGCACAGAGTGCATTTCCGTGTGAAATGTGAGGAAAAAGTTCAGTAATTCTAGACTGAAATTAACAAGCAGACTAGATAGCTCTGTCTGTGCAAACGAAATACAGTAAAGTCTCTCCTCTGTGCTCCTGGCTATATATAAATGAGATACCCAAGCCTTTCCTAGCATTTTTTTCTTCTGCAAAACATTTTTTTTTCACAATTTTAGTAGTCCCTCTCTGAGTTTTTGCTAAAATGTATATCTTCTACTGAAGATGGGGGTCTCTAGGTAAGATCGGTAAAATAGCATAACCTGACATTTCGACAATAAAAAAAAGAAATAACCCACTGTATCAAAAAGGAAAATGTATTTTCTGTGCTATAAAAACAGAAATCACTGCTGTTAAAACACCTACTAGAATATGACATTTGTTTGGTTCTTAAGGGATATCAAACCCTAATTTCTAGGTGAATAATATCAACATTTTTTCTATACATTTTTTTTAACTTTATAAGTAAAAATGAACTTTTCAATAACAGTATGATTTTCTGCACATTGCTGGCTGTGCTTGCAGCAAATGGATATCTGGAGTTCTTACCGCTGTCTCATTATTGTTCACTACTGTTCTGGAAGCCATATTGCAATTTTTCTCATTATCTTGAAAAGCTTAGGTGAACTTAATGTCATCTTTAATATATGTGATCTTTCTTAGCATTTGCACTCTTACAGCTTTTCCCAGTTACTGGTTGTTTTTTTGCTAGGGTATATTAGAAAGGGCTGGATTACTAGATTCCTCTGCTTCAATGTTTTTTTCATCAAAATATTTGACACAGTCTTCTGATCTCATTCCTTCCACTGCACCCCTTCATAAGTGATCGTCTTCTGAATTACTCTATCAGCAAAATCTTCTCACTATCCCTGCATCTCCTCTCTTTATCCTTCTACTAACCTCAAAACTGGCTACACTCCTTCACACAGAAAGTTACTCCTCTCCTCTTGTTACTTTACTGTTGTGTAAGTGTATGGTGTTAGAGTGATTGCGTGTTATAGTATGGGTGAAATACTTTGCCCAGGCACCACTATCCCACCCACTCGCTGACCCTTGGAAATGTATATACTATTTCAGCCACTGTATGCCACAAGTTTGTGAATCAAATACATTTAAAACAAATATCACGAAACATTTAGATTTAAATGCACGAATAAATAAATCCAGGAATATACTTTGTTTTGCACATACATTTTCTTTAAAAGTCAAGGCGAGTTTGAAACACTGAATTACAATAACAGTTTTGTGAAAGGATTAAGACTTGTTTGAAAGTACACAACTTTCATTTTTAACAATATTGGTAAAATGCCATGGTTTAATTTTGAATCATTCTGCGTTGTATTATGGATTGACATTATCCTTTCTTGTTACTTTCAAAGTTGAGTCCTTTAATGTGGTATTTTGAAATTATTTTCTATGATGAGCTCTCTCTGTATTTTTGTTGTATAAACGGGAAATCAAAGTAATCATTGACTTTTTTAAATAGTGCAGATGTTAAGGCGTCAAATTCATTCTTGTTACTCATGACTTCTTCCAGTAAAATTGCAAGCAGAAATTAACAGCTGCACCATGGAAAGTTTTGAAATAATGTAAAATTAAATGTTCAAACATTACTCACAAGATTGGTCTCCAATCTTAACCTCCAGTCTAATTCAAGTATCAGAACTTAGATAGGAGAGATCTTTTGAGGAAGCTTTATAAATTCTTTCAGTCCCAGTGACCCTATGTAGTATACACAGGGCCGGCCCAAGGCAAAATGCCGCCTGGGGCGAATTTTAAAGTGCCGCCCCCCCCTTATCTACCCTTCCTCTCCCTCTGTCCCTGCCGCCCCCCCCCCCTGTACTTACCTTTCAGCAGTCCTGCGGCGAGTCTCCCTGTTCGGTCTCGGTGCCGGCTTGTAATGCTGAGCGCCGGAAATCTTCCGGCACTCAGCATTACAAGCCGGCACCGAGACCGAACAGGGAGACTCGCCGCAAAGGAGACAGAGAGAGGGGCGCCGAGCGGGTACTGACCACTCGGTGCCCCTTTCTCTCTCTTTCGCTTAAAAAAAAAAAAAAAAAAAGGACTTGGGGCAGCGAAGTGCCGCCCCTTCAAAAGTGCCGCCTGGAGCGGTTGCCCCACTCGGCTCCATTGTCGGGCCGGCCCTGAGTATACATCCTAGAATATGAGCTTAACTTGCATTTGCACAAATTCTGATGTATCCAGAGATGCAGCACCACTGCTCCCCCCCCTTAGCACCACTAACCCTTCTTCTGGGCCTTGATAAATGATGCCATATTCCGGGCACCCACTTTTAAAAGAATGATGGCAGAAAGAAACTATGGAGCACTGTGTCTATTCAGCAAAGACCTCCATAATGTTCGTGGGTAGGTTGGGGAGATCAGTGATCTACCTTTTAACCTCCCCATTGAATAGTGAAGATAGAGGGAGCCTCCCTGTAGCCACCGCCCTGGATCTGATGCCCTAGGCCTAATTTAATTTATCATATCTTAGTAGATATTCAACATATACTATACTATATAGTGTCACTGTTAAGCACAGGGGATGGTTAAAAGGCAGCTGAAGTATGCAATAATTGCTTCCCTTCCCAGAGAAAGAAGAAATTCACCCAGGGAAGCAAGCCTTCACCCGGAGACTCTGGGCCACAATCAGAGACTTCCCAGGAATGCGGAATATGTGTAATCTTCTAATTGGACACCAGTATGTCAGTATATAAGAATACTTAATGGTATTGTTCCATATAAACAAACCATTATGTAAACAGTAAAAATATAAAAATGTAAGCAGACCTATTACTTTATTTTTTCCTCGGAAGAGAAACCCAAAGCCTTTCGTCACAAAAGAAACAACCTAGAAAGCTATACCTATATTCTCATATAAGCAATTGGTCACCATTTTTCACAACAAAAGTTGTATAATAACATGTACACACCCAATATGTAGATATCAAATAGCCAACAGTTCACAGGACTATAGTTCCACCAAAGAAACCTCCAGGAGTATAAAAAAAAAGAAAAAATGTGATTTATGCTATTGTACAGTTTGTCAGGGCAGAAAAACATATACAAGACTATATACATAAGTGTGATAGTCAACAGAGTAAGTGGAACAGCACCTTTAAGTTCTACTATAGACCAGAACAGGATTCAGTGTATAAACCCATAAGATGAGACTCAGCCACGGACATTGCTTACGGCAAAAAGAAGAAAAAACTAAATATGTGATGACAAGATGGCCACTTGTGTTTCAAAATTAAATCTAAAAAATATTTAGCTATTTATTATAACTGGAAAATGTCCTTTTTGAGAGACACACGAAAACTTTATCCCATCCAATTTTTATCCTTTGTGAACGGGGAATTTTTTTAGAAGACTTTCTGTATCAGATAAGACAACGTTCTTGCCGTAAACACAATAGAGTGACAATGCTTGCAGCTGTGGAAATGATAATTTAATAAATTAAATATGGCTTGAAATCTCACTTAACACATTCCACTAGTCATGTTCCGGTCTGCCTGATTGTATAAGTTGATAGTTAAATGCCGCAGGCAATCTTCAAAGGGTAGATAGTGGAAATGTTTTCTTGCTGAGTAAAGTAATAACTTTGTATCACTCATGACAATTGATATAAATCATTAGCACTTAAGTATAAGGTAAGCACTGAGTAACAATGTTTGAAAGCAGTGCTGATCCATTCCATGAGAAGCTTGATATTAAAACAGTAATGCAGGAGTCTTTCTTACGCTGCAGAACAACGAACTTATATTTTTTGGTGCAAAATATGGGTAGTGCCAATGATTACTATTTCTCAGACATGGCTGAATGAATATAGTATATGTCGCCTGTAAATAATCTTCACCATGTACCATTGTTACTTAGCACATAGAATTCGTGGCAGATAAGAACCATTCAGCTCATCTACTCTGTCCCTTTTTCCTGATGTAAGCTTTGTGTCTTAATCAGTCCTTGATCTTGTCTTAGATTCAGGATATCTTTATGCCTATCCCATGCATATTTAAATTCCCTTACTGTATAAGCCTCTAGCACTGTTGGGAGGCTGTTCCATTTATCTACTACCCTCTCGGTAAAGTAAAACTTCCTTACATAATGTGTCTTTTTATCTCTGGCATAGTTATTCTGTGTACAGCTTGATTCTTTCATGGCTCATTGTAGAAAGCCACAACTGGAAAATACTGTGTTAATAACACTATATGAAAGAACAAATGGTTAAATTTAAATGATGTGTTTTCAAATACCATTTGTTAAACAGGGGTTATGCATAAAAATAATTATACAGCAAATTTAAAAATGTTTGTTTATCACTATAGCAACAGATGAAATGGTAGTACCGATTAGGCCATCCTATTAGTTGCTATGGTGATAAGACTACCTTGAAAATGTTATGCATTAAAATCACATTTTATGTATACTCTATTGTTCGATCCAGTCATACTCTGTCTGATCATCTCTAGAGCTGTACATAATACCCCGTCATTACTATCCTCTCCACAATATAGATTAAACCTGCCCTCTAAGCTATTCCTCTGTTAGTATTTCTTCCTCAATCTCCAAAAGGACAATTAAAATGTATGTTACATGGGTAACAATGTCGCCTAAAAAGTTGATCTATAGATCATGAACAGGAAGGACCCTAGGCCCAGCATTATTGTTATTCACCCCTGGGTGTCTTCCATTATTTATATGCTACTAAAGCAAAAATAAGCAAAGTGACACAGAAGGATAAAGAAAAGATAAGATTTAGATGTCATTTCAATGAGGTCTCTATACCCTTCTGGATTTAATGATTGTACCTATCCTCAATTACCTTGGAAATACAGTGTTTATTTTCACACAATCTATAATGTTTCTATATTTGTTGAGTTACAGGACTGTCCTTGGGGTACCTGATGCCGTGTCTCCACACCCTGGAACTGTATGGACTCTCTTGTTAACAAGAACCTGGTGGTAGTGCCCCTCTACAGGTTAATATGATATCTAGTTGGGGGATATAGCACCTGGGGGACAGCCGTCCAGTCCCTAAGAGCTCATTTAAAACTATAGCATAAGAGTCTAGTAGTGTAACACTCCTGTACTTTACACATCCAGGGACCAGATTCCTATTGAATACATGTAGTTCCTTAATGCCGCCTTTCCGGGGGCTTAGCAAAAAACATTTCTTCTTGGCTTGGGCATTCTGTTCCACACTGCACCCAATTAAGCTAGCGTGCATGTTTTCCAGCCTCGTTGTGTATCCATAATACAATATAGCGACATTATGCAGACCCAACAACCCCTACTACCATATACTACCAAAACGTTCAGTAAATTCTAAAACTTAATAAACCCAAAGCTATTGTGACTTACATATTATGCAATGTGACCTGAATTCCCCTTTATATGCAGACGCATTGATTAAATTAATTTTCCCTCATTTTTATTCTCAGGAGCCAGTCATCTTGTCTGCAAGTATCCCTTGAATGTTCTGGCACGGAATTTAGAAAGAGAACTTTAGAAACCAAAATTACTTGCTTAGAAGCCCAAAAGTGATCATGCACAGAGATCATCATAGTAAATGTTAATACATGTTAGATGTCAGCGGTGAAATGTGAGGTGGCATGGCTACCTAACGCCTGTGATTTATCTAGCCATGTTGCTTCATATCCCACATATAGTGCACAGATTAGTACAAGGACACCTCTGACGTTTACTGTCTCAGAAAAGATATATTTGTTATCTTAAGTTTATAAAACAGAATGAATGACGTATATTGTCTCCCATCTTCTATTCTTTTTATTCTTCTTTTCAATGTTAGATCCTAAATCAATACTGTCTTCCACGATCCTTAGTAACTAGGTTACTAATGTTTTCAGAAAAATACATTGAACATCCCAACAATAGCTAGCTGTGATTCAGAAGCATGTCTTAATACAATGTGATTAACTCTACTTTGTTGCAGGTCATCGACACAATATATATTTTCAACCAAGAGCTTGTGAAGTGCCTGACTCATTGTCTGACATAGGAAAAAAAAACACCCTGCTGTGAAAACTCGTTTAATTTGTGATCTGATATGTCCACTTACATCATTGCGTGATTATAACTTTTGCCAAAAAAATAAATAAATAAATATTTTAAACCTGGGGTTTTGGAAGCAAAGTAGCAGAACTAGAGAAATAACACATGGTGGGGATTATTGGAAATGTTTAACAAAGTCTCCTAAATAGCATGCTAAACCTTAGCCGGTTAGATGCTTCCGTGCTATTATGTATCTATGACGGAAGTCAAACCTTTCTCCCTCTGTTGTCATTTTTAGCCCTTGGCATATATTTTTCATTCTCTCTGCTCTAGTCAGACCTCCATGTTGTTTTGACTTCAGTGTCTGTGGGTAATTATGTTAGGAAAGGCTGGTCCACAGTACCACCATGCTTCAAATAGTCTGATACACTGCTCTGGGCAAGTAAGTTGTTGTGCTGGCTGACAAAACGCTTGATAAAAGTATATTGGTGCCTGCACCAGTTTCTTTATCCCAAAACCCTGTGGCAAGGCTAAAGAGCACCCTCCGTACATAGATCTCCGGTATTTGGCTTGCTTTCCTTCTTTAACCCCTTAATGACAAAGCCTGTATATGTACAGGCTCAAAATGCATGGTTTTCAATGGGTTATAGGAACCGCCCATTGTCCTTAAGGGGTTAAGGACTTATCTTTCATAAAAATAACATCAAGTTAGGTGAAGGGACTCTTGCTAGACCCCCGGAAACTTTTTCTGCAGCTAGTGTTGGCTGGTGGTGAGTATACCCCATGTGCACAGTGGCAAGGTGAAAATTTGCTCAGGCAAGTGAATCTCCTTCAAGCCAAAGGGCAGGGGACGAGGAAGTAGTGCACATGCATAGGGAGAATTTTGCTGAATCCCTCCATGTGTTTGCAAGGGGACAAACATATAATCTAAATCCCCTTTGCCGCATCACACAGTAGTCTCCATGTCTTATTTCAAACTTTTAGAATGCCAATTTCAGGCATAGATTGTTCATGTCCCCTTCACCTCTGTCAGGTTCTGGACTGACTGAAAACACTGGAGGTATTTTCTTGAAGCCATGGTTTTGGCACAGAAAGCAGCTCCCTGACTGGCCCTGTCAAAAGAGGACACTGGCTAGACAATGGCTAGCATGTCCTTCTAGCTTTTCAAAATTCTACTATCTTTATATTGCCTTTGAACTATCCGAGGGGCATTTCTGAGAATTGTAATGTAATAGTTCAGAAAGCGTTTCTTAACTTTGTTTGGCTATTTGCTTTCTATTTGTAAAGCCGAGGTACATGAAAGAAGAAAAAAAAGACTGAAAGAGAGACAATGTAAACATGTTAGAGAAACTATAATTATCATTTCCTCAGAAAGTAAACACGGAATAGTACACCCTGTCTTTAGCTGTGTTCTAGGCTTCCTGTGTAGTTCCACATCATTTAATGCGGCATTAATTTAAAGACATATTGCTAAATAATAGTCTATGAAAGAGCAACATATTGTATTTAACATCAACAGCAGAATTACAAAGTAATTTAACCACATTGCTGGAAAACTGAAAGATTAAAGCATTTTTCTAAGAAAATAATTTGTCACTAACATCTTTATCCCCTATAGGGGTACCTGGGAACTCGCTCGTTTTACCCCTGGGGCTCCTGCTATCATGGTGGATCTGGGGCAGTCCTGTAATTTATAGATGTAGCAGTGACAATTGCCTACACCGATGAACTGGTGGATTATGCCCCTTTCTGCAGTGTAGCTGGGATTAGATGTGCACCCATGCATCTGCTAGACCCATCTCCCTGATCTAACTCCAGAACACTGACCAGAACACTAAGGATGGGAGAGAAGCCCAGATTGGCAGGGGAGGTTTGCAGGTATTATCTCCAGGGAGTCTGAAAGGTGCAGGGCTGCTGGTTTCTGTGAACTGGGTAAATGTATCCTTCCCCCAGCTGTGATGCCATGGAATAGGGCTTTTTTTTTCTTTTAATGCATTCCATGAAATAATCTAAGATAAGATAGTTGCTATCTATAGTCATGTGAAAAAGAAAATACACCCTCTTTAAATTCTATGGTTTTACATATCAGTACATAATAACAATCATCTGTTCTGTAGCACGTCAAAAAATTAGGTAATACAACCTCAGATGAACAACACATGACATATTACACTGTGTCATGATTTATTAAACAAAAATAAAGCCAAAATGGAGAAGCCTTGTCTGAAAAAAGTATACCTTATGATTCAATAGCTTGTAGAGCCATAGCATTTCAATCGGATTGAGGGCTAGACTATGACTGGGCCATTGCAACACCTTGATTCTTTTCTTTTTCAGCCATTCTGTTGTAGATTTGCTGATGTGCTTGGGATCATTGTCCTTTTGCATGACCCAATGTTGGCCAAGCTTTAGCTGTCGGACAGATGGATGGATTTCGTGGTCAACTCAATGGTTACAAGGTTCCCAAGTCCTGTGGCTGCAAAACAAGTCCAAATCATCACTTAAAAGGGTAGTAGATGTGTACATGATATTAGTCTCACTGGTTTCAGAATAATATATTATTAATATATTATTGCGCAGATCTCAGGGGCATTTTACCAAATGGTGCACAAGGAAGTATTAACTTGTTTGGATGAGGTTTATGTTTGCTTGCGTAGATACAAATGGAAACACTTCAAACACAATGAAATATAAGTGGAGCAGATATTACAAAAGCTTTGAAGAAGTTACAGCTGAGTAAATATGTACTTGACAATCCAAACTCCAGGTTTGTAGCACAAATATTAACCACTTGATTGTTTGAGCGATCAGTACATTTACCCCAATGGCATTCCAAGGGTCAATACTGTACTTAAAATAAATATGTTAAGCTGAATTCACAGCTTGAAAGTAGTATGGAAACACGGTGTCCTTTAAAGTGTCCAGCTGGTTGGTATATTAGCATCCTCTTCGTCCTCAAAAAGTCATCTTGTGTGATTAACAAAGGCTAATGATTACCTTGTGTATCCCTTCTTACAGCTCAGTAAGTGGGCAAATTTTTATAAACGATTTTTATAAACGTAAAACTAAAATATTTCAATCTTACCGTACTTTTTTCAAACTATTTTTTCATATTTAATAAAAACTATGATTGAGAAAAATGCATTTTTATTTCCTTTTATTTGACAACCTGCCCCCCCCAGTTATGCACATCCCCAAGGCTTGCTACTTTGTCCCCCAGATATGCCTTATACCCCCTTTATGCTACTCTGCCCCCCCTGATATGCCTTATACCCCCTTTATGGCGCTCTACCCCCCAGATATGCCTTATACCCCCTTTATGCCACTCTGCCTCCCTGATTTGGAACTTTGCCCCCTATATGCCACTCCCCCCATGAACGCTCAGGCCTATGAACTTCTACACTATCTGCTCGAAGCCTGCGTCTAAAACTGTAGGCCCATGTTGGTGCCCATATAGCCATGGCTAGTTACAAACAGTATTTACAGTACAAACGTTTGACATAAAAATCTAGAAATAAGACCCAAATAAGAGTAATCAAACATCTGATCAGAGAGCTCTAAATCTTTATCACAGAAACACCTTGTTAATCAGCATTCCAAAGTTCCTCCCGTATCTGCATTACCAGTTTGTGAATGTAGCTTGCGGTTTGCTTTTGTTGTGACTCTAGTATATCTTATTCAGCAAATGCCGCGCAATGATGTTTCAAGCAGGTTTAAGTATGGGTTTATTTACACTGCTAAGATCGGCTTGGCTCGTAAATTGATACCAAAGCAGACTGTAAAACATTACTGTCAGCATTAATATGTGACACTGCTATCAGGTTAATCCCCTACAGATCTCTCCGTGCCTTAGATGGCAATCAGAAATAGATCAAGCTGCACCTGGCAAGCACCACACCTTGATACCACACCCCACACTTTGCTGATTCTGAGTGTTATTTCAGCGTGATGATTTGTGTTTCCACTTGAAAAATGTGTTGTGTAAACAGGGAGCAACCAAAGCATAGGTGAGTATACTGTAATGGCATCTCACGGAAGCTGATAAACTCCACACCTTGTAACATACTATGTTTCACATGGAGTCTCCAGGTGAATTGCTGCTTCCTTGGGGCTCTGGGTGAGTATCTTCAATCTCGGGGCAGGGAAGCCACATTTGTTCCAACCTATTCCCTGCCCAGGTTCTGCTGGTTCTCCACCACTCCTGCCTACCAGGTGCCAATATCTCACCCCTTTTAACTCTAGCTTGGGCTAGCCCCCCAGAGACAGCTACCACCCCCAGTAACAGCCACCAGGAGAGGGAGCTCTGGGGAGCCAACCTGTACTTATTGTTAGCTACTCATTTCCAGATTTTAAGTCCGCTCCCTTCTCCTTTCCCTGCATTTCCAAAGGTTGCCACATCGCCTTCCAACAAAGAGGAGGAATAACGTAAGCAGACCCAGACATCCTATTCTTAGAACATGGCTGCCTGATGGATATACATGGTCCTCGTGCTGCAAAAGAAGAGTCTGCAGCCGCATGTGTTCAGGAGGCAGCTGCGCGCATTTATTAGCTGCCGGCCTTAATGCGCCAAGTCCAGTTTTAATCCAGTTCCTGAATTTAACAAAAGGTGAAATTAATCTTAACTGTGAGAATTATTCATACATACATATATGATTCAGGAAATTACGCAATTTTGGAAGAAAGATCCAATGCATTTTTTGGCATTCGCTCCCCTGTGCAAATTTAGCAGGTTTTCTCTACCAAAAAAATTTTCTCTGACAAGAATGCGCCTTTTTGATTTATAAGTGCAGTCTTCAGATTGTATCACTTACACGGGAATTTCTGAAGCATATGCAGTGGCGCTTGCGTTTTGTCAAAATGGATGCTTCACTTTTTTTTAACTGTAAAATTATGATTCTCTATAGTATCATTGTTAACGGCTTGGATAGTAAAGCCATGACCGCTCTTCAGCTGGCATCAGGGGAGAGCCGCTTCCTGTGGAAAATGAGCTTTGACGCTTCTTTTATAAGATATGTTAGAGGTCAAAGTGGCGCTCACAAAAGTTACGCTTTGCACATAATAGGGCGCATGGTACAATGAGCAATTGACATACAATATTTATTCTTGACTAGCCAGCATTTACAGTATTTCATGCCCCTTTGTTTTATCCCATTGGGACCAGATGAATTGGGCTAAATATGTGAAATATGCCAAAAAAAAAATTCTCAGCAGTAGAAGGTATAGAAATCGCATGGATTGCAGGACCTTCATTTATATATTTATTCATTGTATTGATTTTTTCACTGTATATTATTTATTCTGTTCGGCGACATGTAATTTGCAAGAGAGGGGTCATGAATCTGCGAGGTGCTTGCTTTTCTCAACATGATTGTAGGACAGTTATTTTTTTGTGAGTGTAAATCTGAGTTGAATTTGGTAAAATTATGAGCTTGACTTTTGCATAACTGAGAACTCAAATTTTAAGCCAACTTGCATACGCTCTCATTATAATGAATAGACCTCATTGTGTTTTTGTGTTGTCTGATTCGCTGGTATCTACATTTACGAAATAAACAGTAATGACCATGAGCATTTTATGTTCCAGAAATGCCTGATAAGCCTGGTATAAATGTCTAAATAGTTATTTTTAACAATAAATATTAAACGTCATCACCAATAACAAAATGATTTGACCTCCTGTTGTCAAATAGAACGGAATGTTTGTTATACTAAGTGTGTTTATTGAGCAGTTAACATAACACATAATATACTGTTTAACTTTCCCATCATTAACTGATCTTTCTCTATGTTCCTGCCAAATACTGGGAGGTAATTAGACCAAAAATGACGTTAATCTGGCTCAAGTATGATAGTGTAATAAGTATCACATCCTGTATATGTTTCAAGAAAAAGGGCACAGGAACAAGAACACCAACTATTCAATTTTCTCTTACATAGGAGACACACACAGGAAACCTATAATCGCGCACACACACACACACACCTGATTATTGTGCATGTGTAAACTAAGATCTACTACTTCCAATACTACAAGCATACCTGGGAACCTCCAAGGCCAAGCTACCCACCCTGAGCTCTCCCTTTTCTGGGGGGAGTTACATAGCAAGGGGGGCAGTGCTAGCTTCACTCGTGGGTGGAGTTGGCCGTACAAGGAGCGGGTTCTAGCGGCGTGTGGGTGGGGTAATCGCTACTCCCATGCCATTGAAATGGAGCTCTGTGACACGGAGACCTGGCAAAGCGGAGCTTCATTCGGAAGGTTCCTAGGTATGTCTACAAGGCAGGAAGCAGCCATTAGGTAATTAAATTAAGGTAGACTTACTACAAGAAAGGGCAGAATATTACTTTAACATTGATGGTGGTATTAAAGGTTTTCCTGAAACCTTCTATTGCTGTTTGCTCTTAAAATAATTATTTAAAAGCCCTGTTTAAGTACAACAATTATATTCTTACTTTCATAATGTTTAACTGGTATGTGTTCCATGTAAGGCAAAATAACAAAACACTATATGATGGCTGTGCAACTAAAAGATTGCCAGCGGTTGCTAAACTACCATGATTCTCAGCCAGACTTTAAACTGATTATCAATTAAATATCATGGGAGCCAAGGAACAGATGCAGTTCTCCCTGCTGTTATTTGTTGATCCAAAGGACAAGAAAAACTGGCCCCATCATCTTAGGACTCCAACTTGTGTGTATAAAACAGATGTATTTGTCAGCAGTTTGTTTAAAAAATAAGGGCTAGAGGCAGGTTATAATTGGGCAGCAGCATTAGCTGTCCACCCAATCCTTGAACTGTAATGTGTAGCAGTGATACCATAATCCTCACATTCTGTTATAGTCTTCACACACATCAGGATCCGAGAGAAGACACACATACACAGCTCTGCCAAAAATATACATACTGTATCTTATATACCTCCCTGCCAAAACCCAGCATTCAAACACACACGTACACATAATACATACATACAAATCATTAACACAACCCACATTAAAAAAGACTGCTCTAGACACAACTTCAAGCACACAGACACACAACACGAACAGAAAAGGCCTCATTCTATCGGGTGAAAACAGCTTGATTTTGACAACAAATAGGTGAATACTAAACACATGAGCATATCCGGGAGCTCTCTCTCGGTGACCAGCTTCTCCTGGTCACTCCGGAAATTTCGGGTTGCGGCACATCCCATCACCCTCCCACTTCCCCTACAACAATTGCGTGTGTCAGCTGGACCGCCCACTCATGTCAGCTGGACCGCCCACTCATGTCTGTGGGACCATTTACTCCTGTTCCACAAAGGGGGGCTCCAGGTAGATGGAGACAGAAAGCTCCCAGGTATGCACATCAGCCTTTTCAATTCTTAGCCTGAATGAGTATTTGGTAGTCAAGAAAAGCATAGGAATGTAAACCATTTAATTCTCCAAAATGTTAGCAAGAAATGATAGTTTTACAAATGTATAAAATAAAATTAGTCATGTATATTCTAAATGTAGAATAATTGAAACTAGGTACACATGCAGATGCCCCTTGGTTCAAACAAACAAATTCAAACATTCCATTTCAGACATTTTAGCTGCTTGGATAGATAGAATTCAAATGTTTTCATAGTGTAGTATGTCCTTTGTACATGGAAATAATGTTTTTTAATGATAAAACCCTATAATACTCTTGTCATGATAAAACCGCATGATACCTACACACGCATGATACCTACACACACGATTATAAGACGACCCCCCAAAATCAAAATATTAATTTAGGAAAAAAACAAAAATCCTGAATATAAGACTACCCTATAGGAAAAAAGTTTTACTAGTAAATATTAATTCATGTAAACTAATTTTCATATTTAATAAAAGCTATGATTGAGAAAAATAAGTTTTATTTCCTTTTATTTGCCAACCTGCCCCCCCCAGTTATGCACATCTGCCCCCAGGCTTGCCACTCTGCCCCCAGAAATGCCTTATACCCCCCTATTTGCCACTCTGCCCCATGATGTGCCTTTTAACCCTCTATATGCCACTTTGCCTCCAGAAATGTTTTATACCCTCCTATATGCCACTGTGCCCCATGATATGCCTTTTAACCCCCTATATGCCCCTCTGCCCCATGATATAAAAGGCATATCATGGGGCTGAGTGGCATATAGGGGGTTAAAATGCATTTCTGGAGATATATATATATATATACTGCTAACAGCAATCACACTCCTATCAAGCCAAGGCAGCCAGTACATGCTGGAACCTGGGGATGATAGAAGTGTGATTACAGCCTCCCTATGCCATGCTACCACCACCGCCCCCCTTACACATCCATGCTAGCACACACACACTCATTCACAAACATTTAAATACTCATTCATTCCATTAATCACGCATACTTGCTCAACCCCCCCCCTTACCTGAACTGCAAGATCTCTCACTCGCAGACTTCTGCAGGGGCCCGGCTGTGCGAGCAACTTCTCTGGCCCCGCCCTCAGAGGAAGGAAGGGGAGGTAGAGTTATGTGAGGACTGTGCTAGCTTCCTGTTCTCCTGCTGCTAGAAGCAGAGACGCTGCTCGCGACCAAAGCCCGGTAAGCAGCACGACCCCAGCAGAATGAGGTCTGATTAGAAGATGACCTCGATTATAAGACGAGGGGTATTTTTCAGAGCATTTGCTCTGGAAAAAAACCTCGTCTTATAATCGAGCAAATACGGTATATACACAGAGAGAGAGAATGTGTACTGAAAGCTATATACACATTATCTATCAATACACATTATATATATATACAGAGCCGGCCTTAGGCGTTATGGCGCCCTGTGCGGACTACTACTCTGGCACCCCCCCTCACTACCCCCCTCAAACTACCCTTCCCATCTGCCCCTTCAAACTACACCCCCCCTCTGCACCTTCAAACTACACCCCCCCTCTGCCCCTTCAAACTACAACCCCCCCTCTGCCCCTTCAAACTACACCGCCCCCCATCTGCCCCTTCAAACTACACCCCCCATCTGCCCCTTTAAACTACACCCCCCACACACACTTACCTTGTTGCCGGAGTCCTGCGGTGAGAGCGGGAGGCATCCGTCTTCTCGCTCTGCCGCGGTGCCGGCATTTCATGTTGAGCGCCGGAATGATAAATGAATCTAATACCATGTATAGATGCTCAGAAATCAAAATTATACATGTGCAAAAAGTATACATGCTGCCAAAATAGCGAGTATATATATATATATATATATATATATATATATATATATTTTTTTAGAATTATAAGAATGTGCAGTATAGGGGGTAAAAGATTTAGTTATAGTACTGCAAAAATGCAAAGGAACTCTTAAAAGGCTTCCATTCGCATGCACTCATCCAACAAAAGACCCTCGAGATTCTCCTTACTGTCTTGATAGCATATTATTATTGGACCAACAAATTTCCCTTGTCCCATGAATGAGGGTGGTACATTTTCTTTACTTGTAACGTAAATTAAAGGTATTCAGTTTCTGAAATACCAAAAATAAAGTTTAAATTTTGTATTTAAAAATTATTGTTGTACAATTAAATATATATACTTAAAAATAATGTAATTAAGATTTCAGATAGCAAATACATTGCTTTTTGAACAAAATATAGTACTTTACAACTATATTGTCTTGTTTTTACTACCCCCCATTTAATGCAGACTTTAAATCACCCACATATTATTGGAACTCCATAAGTCGTGGAATATTGAATGCATATGCATGTCTACTGACATGCCCTACTGATCTTTATCACCACAATAGCCAAATACTACTGGTGTCCCTTATATACCTTAATAAAGTTAATGGTTTTATATTGACTTGGACATGGATGGGACAATTGGGTGGCTTTTATTGGTATATCTGTTGGTGCAAATTTTTAAGAGCTCTGTAACAGAAACCCAACTCTGTCTGTATGGAAAGACTGGCACCTTTTAGCTCAGGGGACAAAACCAATTATCCAGTAATGTAGTGGGCCAAAATACACTTTGCAGAGGACAACTCAGCAAATAACAAACAATTCTGGGCAACACACATTTAACAAACTGGACTGCAAATAAAGCATATTAAAAGCCAAGGAATGATTCAGGTAGGACATTACTGCTGCAAGAAATCATGTTAACACAACACCCTTATATAGTTAAGCGTAATGAAAACTAAAGAGCACATAAAAAAGAGCTCTCCCCACAGTGCCCAACTGTACCGTAACCCCA
Organism: Spea bombifrons; assembly: GCF_027358695.1. NCBI lineage: Eukaryota > Metazoa > Chordata > Amphibia > Anura > Pelobatidae > Spea > Spea bombifrons. The sequence goes on along the minus strand of NC_071091.1, from coordinate 16,042,256 downwards.
AACCTGTTTACTTCACAACCCTAAAACTTTGTCCACTACGACCACCAAGTTCTATTTAAGGTTTTAAAATTACATAAGGAGGCTGCTTGAACTACTCAAATTCTATGAGAACCCAATTTAGCCAAAAAAGGTAAGACTTCCAAAGTAAAAAATATGTGTTAATTCCAAAAGCTAATTCCAAAATTAGGGTACAAAAATAGAACTGATTAATTTTATATTTAATCTGAGCAGGGCCAGAGTGGCAATTAAAACCAGCCCTGGAAAAAATGAAATACAAGCTCCATATTCCATGGTGCAATTTTGGGGCACATTGCACATGTCGGGTTCTAGCCCCTATATTTGTTGGTCAGAACACAGACAAACCCTGCATGGTGTTACAGTATCTATGTGTGTTAAGTGTGAAAGTTGATGGGCAAGCATCTCCAAAACTGCAGTTCTTGTCGAGTGTTCTTGGGCTGCAGTGGTCAGTACCTATGAAATGGTCCAGGGAAGGAAAATTGCTTAACCAGCGACTGGGTCATGGGCGTCCAAGGCTCATTGATGCACGTGGGGGGCCAAAGCTGACCCGGGTGGTCAAATCCAACAGAAGAGCTAAACAAATTGCTGAAAAAAGTTAATGCTGGTTCTGATAAAAAGGTGTCAGAACACACAGTGCATTGCAGTTTGTTGCATAAGGGGCTGCGTACACACAGACCAGTCAGGGTGTCAATGCTGAGCCCTGTCCACTGCCGAAAGCGCCTACAATGGGCATGTGAGCATTAGAACTGGACCACCAAGCAATTGATGAAGATGGCCTTCATTACGTGGATGGTGCGTCACTTACCTGGAGAACACACGGCACCAGGATGTATCCATGGAGGCCCCACCTTGTAACTAACAGGACTTAAAGCATCTGCTGCTATCATCCTGGTTCAAGATATGACAGCGCACCTTCAGAAGTCTAGAGGAGTCCATGCCTCGACGGGTCAGGGCTGTTTTGCACTGGTGATCCTTTTTAACTTAAAAATGGCAGAATGTGAATTTCGTTTCTCATTATTAATCCTACCACTGTTATTCAAGTGCAGTGTGGGTTGGCAATATGATAAAGGAACATGTGACTCATCACTGTTGATTGTTAAATTATTATGACTTCTTCTGTCCACATTTTATTTGCTACCTTGCTTCTGCATTTACAAATGCCCTTGTGATATAATAGAAGAAACAACATCAAAACTAGCTTTTAACTTCACAGTTGTTTCTTAATGTCTTTAAACTTATAGGCCATATTGCTGACTCTGCTACTTCAAAGGTGGATTAGGATCCGGCTCAAAAAAATCTTACGATTTCATAAAATATGCATGTGAATTTTGTGCTCATCACAGTAATTATTCATTTTATAATTACTTCCTAATTTCTCATTCTGGGTATTTCCATGCAGGTATGAGCTGAAAGATTTCATTAGTGGCATCCTAGTAAAGTATTCTGGTTTGCTTATAACCTTCACTTTCTTAAATTCAGTAATAAGGACATCTAACTCAAAGCATTAAATACTGGCTTATGCTGTTTATATCTGCCTTTTAAGTATATTTTAGTCCTAATCACCCAAATGACTGATATTGTGCTGGTTTTAAAGAATAACTTTTAGGTGAAAAGCTTAAGAAGTTATATATATATGTTAAATCCCAAGTTCAGTATATTTTTAAAATAATAAAAAAGAAGCCAAGACTCATACCAGGTAGATGGGCCGAATAATTCTTATCTGCTATCACTTTCTATGTTTCTATCCAATGTTTCAGATGTCCAAATCGAGACACCTGTGATGGTTTGTGTTGCCAGACCCTGGAGAGACACTTCATGCCCACTATACTCATTGAACCACCTTGTAGCACTTAGCTTCAAAACTTCGCTAGGAAGCCGCGTTGAACAGCACAGACCTCCACTGATTTTATAGCTCCCTGGACCATTCAGGGGAGAGCAGAGGGTCTCCCCAACTGGCCATTTTTCCCAAAGTGGGGCAACTAAAGGGGCAAGGGGACAAGGCCTGGTAATCGCAACTGGGCTGTGGAAACCATAACACTTGGGAGGTATGTTTCTCACTGGATAGTTAGGACTTTCAAACTACATTTAGACTGCTTTACTTAGAAGGTAAATGTTTTCTTTCTAAAGAGACCTGGGGTAATTATTGAAGTTATTAAATGAGTTTGTGTATGTGTTCACTCAGGAAAAATACAAGTCCAGGAAAAATCACAGTGACCTCAATTCAACAGCCAGAGGAATATTTAACCTGTCACCGTCACAATTATATGTACAGCTATTTACAACCATTTTATATGCCAAAACTACATTTACTACATATAGCTTCTTAATTTTTAATCCCTGTAATAGTTTTTGTTTAAAATTAAAGATTACATTTTATCTCAGGGAAGCTAAGATCACTGGCAGTATTCCCTCATGTATACACCACTACATACAATGATGTACTTTTTGGGATAGTGACAGATCCCAGCTAAGAATTCTCCTATCTTGTCACAACCAAGGCAGAAACTCACGAACCCAAGAAATTGCCTGGAAATAAAACGTACCCCTCCAAGCTGACAGAAAGCACCTGGGTCAACAGGTGTTTGTGAATAATTAATTACGACTCTGCATACATCATCTGAACACATTATACTATTGTTCGTTTAATTATTTATAACCAGTCTGCTAGTTAATACTAACAGAGGAGCCTCTATGACCCCCTATTATGAAAAACATCTGAAGAGTAGAGACATAATCTGATTTAATCCCCAATCAGTGATCTGTTGCTGACCAGTTAGTGTCACTTATGTCACAAAGTCCTCACAGGTAGTGAAGATACAGCTAGACCATAAATATTTATCCTTTACCAAGGTTGGATCTTTTTCATAAGACTTACTACTCGGAGTTACATTTTTTCTAAATAGACCTAGAGGGCTCTATATTTCACCATTTATTTAGACCTACCGTCTTTCCATATGTTCACCTGACTGGGGTGTCCATCGTAGCCCATCATATATTATTATTTGTGTCCCCTTATAGTAAAAAGCCATGGAAGTATGCGACAAATATTGGTGAGCTCCAGACATTTAAATGAATAATTATGTTGAGCATTAAATTACTGTAATCCAATGTTATATGTTCATAGTTCACTATTTTCAGATATTAACCTTAATTTCACCTCTGTTACACTGCTTGAAACATAAAATGAGGTCATTTTCTTAAATTAAGCTTAATGAGAAAGCATTCAGAGTTCAAAGACCTATATAAACGCTAAAGTGACTAAATAAGTTATTTTATTGTTTTAGCGAATTTGAACACCAAGCTTG